>NC_142023.1:7664831-7947331 GCF_049901735.1 Notechis scutatus
GTTGAACTCAGTGAAGGACAGAGAAGGCTATGCAAAGATTTATATCAAGGATGATCAATGTATATATATATATTAAGAAAATTCTCTTAACCCAGACTTTCCATCCTGCAGTGAAGAACCTCTCCAACCTCTCCAAGGCTGCTATCATGCCCCACTGCATATACACTGTATAATGCTCAACTTAGTTACAATGGTACTGAAAATATAACCAATCCTCACACTTATGACAGGTACACAGAACCCCTGAAGCTGTGGGAACAAAATTTGGGCTCTTGGGCAACAGGTACGTATTTATGATAGTTGCAGAGTCCAAGTCATTTGAGTGACAGTGATATGATACTATGAAAGTCTCACCCTGAGAATTCTACTTAAAGGCAATTTTACTCAATAAGAGTCAAATTTACAAATTTGAAGGGAAAAAAAAGTGTGATTTTTAAAAAAAGGTCATATTTTATCTGCTCATTTAACTTGCCGAAGACTTCTAGATATAGGCGGCTTAAAGATTTCTACAAAACTGTGCGATGAACGTGCTTGTGAGGAATTAAAATAGAAAGGTTGTAAAATTCAGAATGATTCACTTAATGACCACCTTGCTTAGCAACGGAAGTTCTAGTTGTAAGTCGAGGACTATCTTTACCAGCCATGGACAATGCAGAAGTTTTGCGCTGCCTTGCTGGCCAGCCCCAACAGCCTGATATTCCATTACACGGGTATCAAATATTGCGTTTTTTTCTGGACAGCTGGCCGCTTCAGCTAGGAGGAAAACCTTTTAGCAGTGAAAGTGATACCACATATTTTATTTTTGGGGAAAAAAATTAGCAGATGGATGTTTTCAGTACTTTGCCAATTTAGGATAATGACTGATTCCTTTGTAATTTGTAATTAGGATAGCAAACCTTTAACTAATACAATATTCTTGGAATTTGCAAAGAACCCTGTGTAACTTCAAAAACTTGCTATCCTAACTCTCCTTTAATTTGGGAGCATTGGTAAAAAAAATTTGGCCAGACATTTCTCTGTTGTTTATTGAGTTCAACACTTTGTTTTCTTCATTCTCTGCAGCTGTAGATGGAGGAAAGGGTATTTTTAACCCAAATTAAATTATTTTAAATCTGTTTCAAGGCCATCTGTCAGTTCAGAATGACAAGCCTATTATTTACGTTTTTACAGCCTGCATCGCGTGGCTTTCCGAAAGCCATCTAATTAAACTGAAACACTACAAGTTAATTCTTAGTAGTTCATTAGCAGCATCAAAATGGGATCACCTCCATTAAATTCCAGACCTGCATATTCAAAGTTATCTGATAAAGGCCAAAAGAAAAGAAAAAATAAATAAACACTCACAAACACACGCGAAAACACACAGACAACAGGAAAAAAAATAGTCATTTTTCAACATGGCTGTTTGGATAAGCTACACAAGTCACACACATATAAAATTGTGGTTTTTAAAATATATGTATAGAAATACATGCTGGGATGGTGCTTACCAGCTTCAGGGAAAGCTTCGCATTAAAACGGAGGACGGAGAAAGGGGAAAAAAAGAGAGAGAGAAAGAAAAGAACGTATCAGAAAAAGAAGACTAAGCTTGAAATGGCGTCTAATAAAATGATGCGAATGAACCGGACACACACACAAAGTCTGCTCAGCTTGTGCAAATGGACACTGCTTTCCACACAACTTTGCAAAGGTTCACAAGATCGTAAAGGGGCAAAAAAAAAAATACTGCTTTGATCTCCCCATTGCCCGAAGATACAAATTCAGGGTGTTTTTAAAAAAAAAAAAAAAAAATCCTGCCTCTTCTCTTCCATGCTAACCGACTTCTTCTGCAAAAAAATAAAAGGTGACTTAAGAACTGATGAATAATGCAAAGTCAATTCCTTTTTAGACCTCTTTACTTTTTAAAAAGTTTGCCAACTTTTTAAATGTAATCGTTAGGATTGTGTTGGTTGCTTCCAAGTATGATTTGTAACCATTTTGATGTTTTTATGGCTTTAATTATTGGGGTCTGGTTTGCTGGCCAGAGTGATCTGGATTGAGATGGGCAGCTATAGAAATTGAATAAATAAAATAAGAAAGAAGAGGGAGGGAAGGAAGGAAGGAAGGAATGGAGAAAGAGGGAGGGAGGGAAAGAAGAAGGGAGGGAGAGAGGAAGAAAGGAAGGAGACAAAGGGAAAGGAGGAAGGGAAGGAAGGGGAAAGGGAAAGGACGGAGGGAGGGAGAGGAAAAAGGAATGAGAGAAGGAGGTAGGGCAAGAAGGGAAAGGGAAAAAAGATACATAGAAAGAAAGAAGAGAAAGAAAAAGAAAAAGAAAGAAAGAAAGAAAGAAAGAAAGAAAGAAAGAAAGAAAGAAAGAAAGAAAGAAAGAAAGAAAGAAAAATATATGGGATGAAAGTGGCAGTGAGAACTGTTTAATTCCCTTTCTTTCTGTCCAGAAGCTTGAAAAAGAAGTATTTAGCTTCTAGGCAGGAAGGAAGGAAATTAAACTTCTCAGTATTTCTTATTCCATCCAATTTCCTTTACAATGCTATTCTGCACATTTCCAGTTTGAGCATTGGGGCGTTCAAAACTGGAGTTTGGTGCACAATGGGAAAAAAGAAAAGAAAAGAAAATTTGAGGGAGAGACCTGAAAAGAATTCTAACCCACCTCAAACTACAACAAAGCTGTCCTTTAAACAAACAAATAAACAAAAAACCTATTCTCCCAAATTGTAAACAAGGACGTAAATAAGAATTTGTATTAATTCAGAGCCAAAATACCTCAATAGAATGTACAGATATAAACTAAAAGTTTAGTCTTAGATGAAACAAAAATAAATGGCTTGTTACTACATAAAACAATTAAAACTCCACCTTGATGATGTGTTACTAAAGACTTTGCTTTAACAGCCACTGTTCAAAACAGTGCAATTTTAGGGTTTTTAATCTGCCAGTAAAAACCTTTTAACAGACTCAGAAATATGGCTTCCTGTCTTGGATTTTAAAACAGGTCAAATAATATCCTGCTGAAATGTCTAAAAATAAATGCTGGGAGTAAACCAAACTCTAAAAATAAACAAACCTTTTCTCTGCATATAATGAGCTAGCACATCAGCCTATTTTAATTTATCCAAGTTTATCAGAATGGTAAATAAATAATAATAATAATTAAAAACAACAGACCAAGCTGGAAACCTATACATCTACCTGAGTCTCTTCTGAATGTTCTCTTGTTGTTCTGGACTTAAAAACAGCTTTAACCCCCTTTTCCTTAGGGAACAATTCTTACATATTTCCACCCGGATAATTTCTCTATCTTTCTACACTCCACCAGAATTCCAATTTTATACGCAGCTTCTCCTCCAATTTTACTTCCCCGTGAATTGGTCAAGAAGATAAAAAGCGTTGAGAACTGGTTTCGTTAAGGGTGAAGTGCTGGACTAGGAACTGGGAATTGTAGTCTCCTCTTAAGATCTGGAGGAAGATCTACCTCCTAGGGGTGTGAGAGCAAAACAGGAGGGTGCGTTATGTTTGCTGGATTGAACTGTGCCAATTTAAGGGGCCACGTAAATTTAAATAACACAAGTCAGCCACGTAGGACCATGAGTTCTAGTCCTGTCTTAGGCACAGAAGCCAGCTGGATGACTTTGGGCCAATCACCAGGAGGTGATAAGTTCTAGATCCAGATTAGTCATGAAAGCCAACTGGGTGACTTTGGCCCAATCACCAGGAGACGGTGAGTTCGAATCCCGCCTTAGGCATGAAAGCCGACTGAGTGGCTTTGGTCCAGTTCCTCTCTCTCTCAGCCCAGCCTATCTCACAGGGTCGTCGTTGTGGAAGAAAGAGGAGGAAGGAGGAGGCTTAGATATGTTTGCTATCTTGAGTTGTTGATAAAATAATAATAAAGTTGGGACATAAATAATAAATTAAACCACCTCAGGCGTGGATCCATTCCCCTAGTGTTTCCAACCCCAAGTGGCAAGCTGCAATGTAGGCTTATGATCTTTTTTCCCCTCGCACTTACCTGAAACCCACCCCCAGATGGTTGAACCCCTCTGCAAAACGCTGCAGCATTTTGCATTAAAAAAAAAAGGAATAAATGCAATCAACGTCTTGCAGAAGATCGAAGGGCGAACCTCTCGGTCCTTCTCACTCAACCCCGGCCTGCAAAATCCGGGGATCTCCTTTGCTGTCCCACCGCCTCCCCCAACACCGCTATCCTTTCCCCCCTCATGGCTGTGAACATCTACAAAGACACAAGGCTACTACACATCTCCAATGGCTACATGCAGGCTATTAAAAACTACGAGGGATGGTTTGCCAGAGGTAAAACCACATCCCTCCGAGAAGCATGCGCTATGCGTCAAAGCTGGTTACTCTCTAGACAGGGAGGGGACAAAAAAATACAACGCCCAAGCTACGGATTTGCCATCCAACAAGACCACTATTTTAACGGTCACGCCATAGATGCTACGGGCCAGACCACACATATATACAGCATATCTACAGCTTACAAAATGAGGCGGGGGCGAGGGGGAGAGAGAGAGACAGAGGGGGAAGGGGGAAATGAGAACAAAAGGTATTGTTTTGCAAGATTTCCCTCCCTCCCTCCCGATTTTTGGCATTATTATTTTTATTTTGCATCTACGGTGGAGTCTTTTAAACTGTCAACATGACTGCCAAAAGGTTCTGAAAAACTTTCTTAAAACTTTGCACCAGGGGTGATGAATAAAGAAAGTGGACCTCCAGATTCTAATGTGGCTGAAGGTAATATATATATATAAATTATAAAAAAATGAAACAGTTTGCTGTTACAGCAATGGCTCATGTGTATTAAGCCTGCAAAACTGAAATGTTGAGGCTGCGTCTTATTATTTTTATTTTATGGCGCTGAAAAGAAGTTGGAAGTTAATCTTTTTTCATAACAGAATAACAGAGTTGGAAGGGACCCCAGAGGACTTCTAGTCCAACCTTCTCCTCAGGCAGGAAACCCTACACCTTTTCAGACAAATGGTTGTCCAATCTCTTCTTTAAAACCTCCAGTGTCACTTCCTTTCTTTTCCCACACTTCTCTTTCTCCCTTTTTCCCTTCCCTCTTTTCCCCATTATCTTTTATTTCATTTGTGCTTTATTTACATTATGAGAATCTGAATGTAAATTATATTAAAAATGAACTGGTTTGATTAATATAAATTTTTTTTTGAAATTTTTGTTCCAGGGATTGGATAGTGGTTCTTTTTTAGGGGAATTCTTTTAACTTCCTGGGTTTTTCATAGCCCTGCAAAATAAATAAATAAATGAAATGAAACTCGTTTCAGCCCTTATTAGCTATATGCTGCCTTAATTCTTCGGTTACGAGCAAACCTGAGCACCGTATTGAGACTCAGTGGCATCTGGGATTTAACCAGATTCTGGTTTTCCACACCTTAACCTTGGTTTCTTTTGATGATACTGTATTTTGGGGTGGCTTAAATGGGCTTTAACCCAACCGGGTTAACATGTTTGGGATTTAATGTCCTGGTCGATGCACGCCGTGAATTTCACCTCTGAATTATACGGCTTGAGCTGACCAGATAATTTAGCCTGGTGGGAAAACTAACGATCGCAAAATTGGCTCCGTATGTAGTTCCCAAATAAATGAGCTAATCCCCCAATTTGTAGATTTCACTGAGAAATTGCAGTGGGGGGAAAAGGGGGTATAAGATAATATCAAACCCCTTTAGATCCGCTCTTTAAGAAAGAAAAAATCATGCCTTTGTCAACTTTGACCCCTTGAAGACATGTCCACACGTCCTTCAAGCAGCCAGAGGTTGAAGGTCTCTGTAACCATAAGCAATTAATTCAAAAATAAAATTCAGGGTTGCTGTTTTTTCCCCAACTGACGGCCGTTTGCGATGGATCCGGAGAAGAAGGGGCACGGGGGGGGGGCCAAGCTCTGATTTCCCACAAGCCCCCTTTCTTGAACGTGAAGCAGGGCAATCACCCTCCAGGGCTCATGTTGTCAGGATGCAGCGGAGGGAACCGATGGGAGGGGAAAGCCGCAAGCAAAACGATGAACAGAGCATGGAGAAGCCGGTGGATCTCGGTGTTACCGGCATGTGGCAAACCATGACTCTCATTTACAGCGGGCAAGAGGGCGGATTCTAAATGGCTAGGCCAAGACTGAAGAGCCTCGCAAGGCACAAATGTTTATTTATTTATTTCCTGCATCGGAACGGGGAGGCTCGGCGGTAAATCGAGCATCGGACGGGAGCATCTCCCCACTTCAAGGATAATTTTTTGGGGGGAGCAAAGCAATTTTGCCAAACTTGGCGCGGAGTTCATGAGCCAGAGCTTGCTGCCCACTGCAGTGTAACTCCCTCGTCCAGCTCTCTGGAGGAGAACAAGCCAACCCAGGAGATGATTTAATTACAGGTAGTCTGTCAACGAAAAAGATTCTCCTCTTGGTCTTTTCAGCTGCCAGGAAAAGGGAGTGGGGTAAAACAGTGCATTCCTTAAGTGCCTAGATAATCACCCGGGCAGCCCAAAGTTGTCGGAGTGCAAGGATATTACTGGAGAGCATGATTGATGACTCTTGGCTATGGATGTGTCCCATTGGAGAATATACATCCAGAGGGTGGGGGGAAGAGCAGGGTCAAGGGGGAAATGAATGATGTATTTTAGCATCAGCTGCATCCAGCTAACGCCAACATGGCCACTTCTAATAAATCAATGTTCAATGCAGCTAGAGACTTATGATTTGAATGGGGGTGGATTGGTTGGAGTCCTGACTTAGTCCTCATCTTACGACTGTTGGCTTAGTGGCCATTCGAAGTTACAACGGGCACTGAAAAAAAGTGACTTAGGACCGTGTTTCAGTCTTACGACCATTGCCGTGTCTCTGGGGTCACACGATCCACTTTGGTGACCTCTGACCGAGAAAGCCAGATTGCTTCACAACCGTGTGACTAACGTAACACCTGCAGTGATTCCCTTAATCACTGCGGCAAGACAGGTAACACACGCGGGGCAAAACTCAACCCATGTCTCAGTTAGCAGCAGAAATTTTGGGCTCCACTGTGGCTGTAAGTTGTAAAAAAAAAAAAAATTAAGAAAAATGTATAGCCTCTAGTCATGTGTAGAACTCAGCCTGACTACCTTCCTGTTTTGGTCCAACTTTATGGTGGTGTTTATTAAATCCATGAAGATTTACCACTTCTGATCCAACAGGTTCTTAGAATCAGAGGGACCTCAGAGGTCGTTACGCTGATTATTTTTTCTCACTGTCAGGAAATTCCTCCTTAAGGTTGTGAGAATCCAACCAGTGTCCACATGAAACAATCCCCTTCTCTGGCTCTAACCTGCCTGGAAGTCCCAGAAATCGCACTGCGATTAATCCCAATTATTGTTGCTATTATTGTTGTTGTTGTTATTATCATATACTTTATTCATTAAAAATGAAACACAGTCAACTGAGCATTCAAAAATGCATCACAAATACCATTGACTTGTGCTAATGGTTGATATGGGTGTCATGCCCCTGGCGGAGACTGACTCTGAGGGAGAAGAGGAACAGCCGACAGGGAGTGGAAGTGTGGCTCCTGAGGTTGTGGAGGAGGCTAGGGAAGGGCAGAGGCCAGCTGGGCAGTCAGAGGAGGACCCAGGCCCATCCCTTCTCCATCCTAGGGCACGCAGGGAGGAGAGGATAAGGGAGAGACGTGGTCTACTGGGGAGGAGAGGGCCTTGATCCTCTTCATGGGCTGCAGCTGTGACAACTGGATAAGAGGACGGACATGCGTATGGGCAAGTGCTGGAAACAAAGCGTGGAAATATCTCTAGTTTATTGTTAATCTCTGAGTTTGGTGTCCTCCCCAGTGTGTGTTCTGATACCCGTGGATGTTTTCAAGCCCTTATCTTGCCTGGTTTGTGTTGTTTTTTACTCTTTATAATTTAAATGGCATTTTTAGTTTAAACGGCATTTCTTCCTTCTTGTAACTGTTTGTGTGGGAGTTTTTTGTCTCCAGTCAAGGATATTTGGAGCTTGGAAGCAAAGTGAAGGAATAAAAGGGGCTTCACCTGTTTTTTGTGACTGTGTTTGTTTTGTATCCCACCCTGGGTCATCACACAGGTTGCTGCCAGCATTCTGGGCATCAACCAAGTAACAACAATAACAACAACAAGAACAATATTCACCCCAGCCTATCACTCTGCCAAATGGCCATTTTTTGCTTCTCCCATCTTCTGGACACCAGCAAAGAGAGTTTCACTGCAGTGGCCATTCTGCCTCTTTAATGGCACATTCGCTTTTTATTTCCCCGTTCGCCAGAGTTGCTTCGGTTTTCCAATGTTTGTGATTTTTTTTTTTAAATCGCAAGGCAACCCAGCTCACGCCCTGGAGTGGGCGGAAGGAAGCTCCTTCAGGATTTGGGGGGGTGGTGGTGCTTTTTTCAACCTCCCAGGGTTTGCTGAGAGCCGAACTGGATCTTGGAGCTAAGCCCACGTCCTCCCCTTGCAACGTTGCAAACGCGTCAGTGGCTGTGCCGTCCGTCCACACAGCATCCATGGGACTTACAATATATTCCCTAGCCTCCACGGCATAGGTGGCTCTGCCTAAGCGCTTCTTCATGTGTTCTTTGTCAAAGTACAAAGACTGAGACTGTTGCTGGGTCAGCAAAAAGAAAATACAGGTGTTAAAAGAAAGGAGGAGGAAGAGGAGGAGGAGGAGGAAGAACGGGGAAAAAAATAAAAATAAAAGAGAGCTGCATTTATTCCTCTTACAGCAATAAAGGTTACCTCTAGCCGGAGCGTGATGAAAACAAAACAAAACAAAAAAAAACAAGGATAATTTGAACTGCGAGACGGTTAACCGGGAATCACCTAATTTACGGTAGTCCTCAGGCTTATGACCAGGAATCAGGACACCCAGCGCTAAGCAGTACAGTTGTTAAGTGAGTCATGCCTGACTGCGGACAATCGGGTTGCCTTAATGACCGTGGGCTTCCTTAACGGCGGTGTGGATTCGCTTAATGTCCATGGCATTGGCTGAACGACCATGCCCCGCCCCCCAAAAAGGACATAAAATCGGATTGGTCACAGGATGACTCAATTAGTGACCGTACTTCTGGGCTCAATTAGGGTCGTAACTTGAAGACTACCAGTATCGGTCCTCCGGATCTCAGAAAGGAGCTGAGAAAGAGAGAGGGGACACAGAGACACCCCTTCCCCCATTGAGCATGAGAAGCCTTTAATATGAGAAGCATCTCCTTTGGATGCAAATTCTGAGCAGATATCTTGATAATCCAAGTGTCAACTCATAAAACATTTTGTATGCACGTTTTACAGTTGACAACAGAAAGAAGGGGGGGGGAGTTTCAAAGAGCAGGCGGCAGTGTAGAATCGAAAGAACATTCCATTCATATTTTCTTCAAAGACTGATTAGATGACTGAAGCTTCTGCCACGCAAAAATCTAATTGGAGAGCGTGATTGATGACTCTTGGCTATGGATGTGTTTTGTTGGATGATGCACCCAGAGGGGTGGGTGGGAAAGCAGGATCAAGGGTGACCGTGAATTACGTATCTCAGAGTTGGCTACACCCAGGTATATGCCAGATGTAGAATGCTGCCTTCAAATAAATCTTTTTTAGTTTTGGGAGTGTGGCTCGAGGCTCGTGATTTAATTGGAGTAACTGCCAGAATCCTGACACCAAGGAGGAGTGGGCAGGACAGAGAAAACAGCTATCCCGGGGGGGGGGGAAAATCTAGCTAAAAAAATTAACTAACTAAATACGAAACAGTCACTAACCCTGATTCCATGCAATGCTTCTAATCTATTATACCGGGTGGTTTAAACAGAACAAGGACAAATGTATCATAGGTTTGATCAACAAACTGTAGTTGAAGAACGGCATTGCATTAAACTGCATTTTGTAAACTTCCCCACATTGGCTTAGATGACTTTAGAAAACCCACTTGGCTGGCTGTCATCATAAAAGCCCCAAAATGCTTCATTTAGTGAATTTTCATGATTGCTTCCATGGCTTGAGTTATCTTTTATTAGGGGCTGAATGTCTTATTCCAAGCCAGAAAAACTGAATAATTTATCCAGTCACAGGAAAATCTCAAGTGTTTCCCCCCCACAAGTAATAATTATTATTATTTAACACTCCTTGCATTAAGAAAACTAGCCTGGCAGTTTGTTCCTTGACAGGCTAATTTTTTAGAGGCAAGAAGTTTCGTAGAGTTTTGGAGAGATTGTTTGACACTGAATTATACTCCATCCAATTTAAAAATGGCAGTTTTGAATAGCCCATCCTACGAAACACCAGCTAGTTGCTTAATCCCAAATAAATGAAATCCACATTAAATTTTCCACCTTGGGTGGGGTTTCAGAGGGAGTGAACATCCAAACATGAAAAACAGCCCTTGCTCCACACAGTTTATTTCACTTTTCTTTCTAAATAATGCCAACCACCTACCAGGTTTGGGCTGCAGGGAAAAATAATCACACGCTATTAATCTGCAAGCAAACCAGAGCTGAAATAATACTAAAATCAACATCCCCCAAAAGCTGAAAAAAAGGAAGAAATTAATTAATTATTTTTTTTTAGGCATTGTGGCAGGCGGATTGGAAAAAGTATTGAACTTGGACGAATCACAATGAGATTGTGCACCCACAATGCACAACATCGAGAAAAGAATCAAAAGTAAAACATGGCAAATGATTAAAAACACATTTTCTGGATGCAAAAGAGGTAAGAGATAATTAAATGGTAAGGGAAGGAGTCAATAACATCCATCGGAACGGAAACCACAAAGATTCAAATGAAAATCCGCTGAACAACAATTTGCGACAAATTGCAATAAGCACCATTTTTCAGTGTTGGTGCAACTTTGGTCACTAAATGAACGGTCGTAAGTCCCGGACTACCCTGACTCTAGAGACACTGCTCAGATTTGACTGTTTTGATGGCCAACGGGAATAACAGGAAAACAGAGTTGGAAGGGATCTTGGAATCCAATCGCCCATTAATTAATTTGTCAAGATTTAATTTTATTCATGTCCTGGGACGTGAGTGATTGCAGATGAAGAGTTTGTTGGATAGAGGGATCAGATATTTTTCCCTCTTTCCAGTCCCCACCAGAAAATAAACTCCTTTTTGGTAAATCAACACAGTCCTTTTAATCCTACCTGCTGTGGAATTGCAAAACCCACCGTGTCATTCCCCAAGGTTGGGAATTAGACCTCCTGCAGTATTTGGATACCCGTGATTGGGAAAAGCCAGGCTAGAATCTAGAATCCTAGGGTTGAAGGGACCTTGAAGGTCTTCTAGTCCAACCCACTATTCAGGCAGGAGTCCCAGACATCATTCCAGACAAGTGACTCAACGATCTCTTCTTGAAAACCTCCAGTCATGGAGCACCCACAACTTCTGGTGGCAAGGAGTTCCACTGGTTAATTGTCCTCACTTTTAGGAAGTTCCTCCTTAGTTCTAGGTTGCTTCTCTCCTTGGTTAGCTTCCATCCATTGCTTCTTGTCCTGCCTTCTGGTGCTTTGGAGAATAGATTGACTCCCTCTTCTTTGGGGGCAGCCCCTCAAATATTGGAAGACTGCTATCACATCACCCCAGGCCCGTCTTTTCTCTAAACTAGACCACCCAATTCCAGCAACCGTTCTTTATAGGTTTTAGCCTCCAGATGTCTAATCATCCTTGTTGTTCTTCTCTGTACTCTTTCTAGAGTCTCAACATCTTTTTTTTCTATCGTGGTGACCACACCTGGACGTAGGATTCCAGGTGTGGCTTCACCAGGGCAGTTCAAAGCAGTCCTATCGTTTCCCATGTACAAAGGTCTGTGTGACTTTTTTTGGTGTGGTTTCACCGTGGGGGTTTTTGACTCCCGTGTCAAATTCTAATTCTCGGCATCTCATCACCGAGCTACGGGTCTGACACACACACACTACAACCCTCTACAAGGAAGGAAGGAAGGAAGGAAGGAAGGAAGGAGGTGGACGTAACCCTCGGATTTACCCAAACGTCACAACAGAACGTGCAATGGAAGAAGAGAAGGAAAGCCGACAGACACACCCAGAGAACTTACCCCGCGCTTTAGGCTCCTGAAGCAGTGGATTTTGGGCTTGGAGGTCATGAACTCGTTGAAGCGATGGGAGAGGGGTTCCTTTGGCTGCTTGGGGGACTGAGGGCCATTTGGAAGAGCAGAAGGCGAGGCAGAGGAAGGGGGCAGAGGAGGAGGCTGATAGGGGGGTGTTAAAAGGGACATAAGCTACGTATAAGAGATGGAGAAGTGATAGAATTAAAAAAGAAAACAAAACAACAACAACACAATGAAATCAAAAGGTTAAAAAAAACCAAACCTGGAACCAAATAAATAAATAAGCACAGAGCACACACACACACACACACACACACACAAAGGCCAAACAAATTTACAAGCACCAAAACCAAAACAGATAAGGGGAAGAAAAAAAACAACAACCCAAAACCTGCTGAAATCAAATTTCGGAAGAATTGCTTCCAAGAAAAGCCATGAAGGTAAAGCAAAGGAAAGCAAATAAAATAAAATAAAATTGCTGACGTCATGGGGTTTGTTTGTTTTTTAAAATCAGGAAAGCAGAGCAGAAGGTGGCTTGGGGGGCAGGAAAAGAGAGAAAGAAAACGAGAGGAGGGGGAAGTTTGGCGTCTTGAATTGGAAAGAAATATTTTCCCAAAGGAAAGCATGATCAAAAAGCAGGTTTTTTTTAAAGTAAGTGGTTAAGATGCTAGGATTGCTTGCCATGCTGCATGCAGGAGGAGAAGCTAAGGTGGAACTAGAAAGAGGGTGATTCCCAACCTCCATTCCCAATTAGGGTGTTAAATAAATGGGAAAGTATGGATAGAAGAGAATATTGGTAGCTCAGGGTTGAACTGTGGGGCCCTTGGCACTCTCTGAGCTTGGGGGTTTTCTTGCAGACATTTCTTAACCCAACTAGGTAACGTCGTCGGTGCTAGAAGGGAGTGTGGCTTGTTTTCTGCATACAGAAACTTCGAGTGGCTTGCTCCTTGTTTATATACAGTAGCTGTGAGCTTGGTTGTTTTCTTGCAAGACATTTTATTACCCAACTAGGTAACAACATCAGTGCAAGTGAGTGTGGCTTGTTCCTTGTATCCCGTAGTAGAGCTTGGTGGTTTGCTTGCAGGCGTTTCATTTACCCAACTAGGTAACATCAGGTTAGAATGCAGCATTGCAGGCTAATTCTGCTGACTGCCGACTGTCAGCAGTTCGATCCTGAACGGCTCAAGGTTGACTCAGCCTTCCATCCTTCCAAGGTTGGTAAAATGAGGACCCAGATTGTTGGGGGCAAGAGGCTGACCCTGTAAACCGCTTAGAGAGAGAGGGCTGTAAAAGCACTATAAAGTGGTATATAAGTGCTATTGCTATTGCAATCAACAGTGTTAGAATGTAGCACTGGGTATAAGCTAGCTCCTTTCTAGCACTGATGATGTTGCCCAGTAGGGTAATGAAATGTCCGCAAGAAAACAACCAAGCTCTGAATTACTGAATTTAGACAGGGACCGAGTCGCACTCAAGGCACTGAAGATGTTGCCTAGTTGGGTCATGAAAGCTCTTGAAGAAGTCCATCCCCAGATGAGTGAATGTCAACTTCCCAAATTCCCCAGTGAAGACACCATTGTTGGAAGTTCTGGGATTTGGAAAAGATTTGGACTTCAGACGGTGGACTTCAGTTCCCAGATTTTTCCAACCAACATTTGGTCTTTGTTGAGAATTCCGGGATGGTCCTGCAGAACTACAGACTTCCAACAACCGGAATTCTCTTGCCTGTTTCATTGTGGCCAAGAATTATGAGAGTGGAATATCCCTGTATCAATTAAAGGAAACCATCAGTGGACATCGAAGAACGAGGTGCAACCACAAACATCCATAAATGACGCTCCAGTGACATGTGGGGAGGACCAATGGTCCAAACTCATCCTACACCCAACCCATCGGCTGATCATGTGGAAGGCACAGGAGGAGGGATAAACCAACATCTGCAGAAGTGAGGCCAACCCAACACAAGATGAAGTACCTAGGAGCATGCCTTGTTCATGCTTTGATCATGCTGGTGGTGAAAAGGAGGAGCTGATGCACGTGAAGAGGGTTAGGTAGGCCTGCTCATCCCAAACATTTGCTACCCTGCCCCAAAACGCTTGCCAAGAAGTTACCCATAGATATCGTCCCAACCGCAAATGAGGCACGAAAGCTGAGCTCAACTTCAAAAGAGTTTGGTCTTCCTTCTCGCTTTCCCCATCTCAATACCATTTTCAAGTGGCCACGGACAAGGGGAAAAGTCACACGTTGGGTTGAAGGACCCATGGCTGTGGTCCATCAGTATCTGGTTTCCTCCTCTGTGAGGGGCCAACCCCCACCCCCAAAAACCTGGTGTGGACAGCGGAGCAAATGTTTAGCCGAAAGATTGATCATGCGGGTTGAGGAAATAAATCGTATTTTCCTAGTTGGACTGGGAAGGATGAAGTTCTAATGAAGATGCTTAGGTCTTCTAGCCCAATTTAACAAGGGAGAAATTGGCTTTCTTGCTTCCCTAATGATTGGATTAGCTGGAAAGGGTCGAGCAATGGAACCAGAGAAGCAACTGAGGCAGGCATGGAAAAAAAAAAAAAAAAAGAAGGGACAGCAATTATTTAGAATTGAGCAGGAAAGTCTGAAAAAAAAAAATACAAGTAATCCTTGACTTACAACAGATCATTTAATGAAGTCAACAGTCAACTGTACCACAGTCGAAGTTACAGCACTAAAAAGGGACTTATCCCTTTTTAAAAACAGTCATGTTTTTCATGCTTACAATCATGGTCCTGGGATCGAAATTTGGATGCTTGGCAACTGGCTTGTATTTATGAAGGCTGCAATGTCCCGTGGTTGTGTGATTCCCTTTTGTGACCCTCTGACTAGCACAGTCAACGGGGAAGCCAAATTCACTTAACAACCACATGAATAAGTTAACAAACAGCAGTGATTCCTTGAACGCCTCTGGCAAGACAGGTTGTAAAACGGAGCAAAGTTCACTTCACTTAGCAATGGGAATTTTAGGTTCAGTTGTGGTTGTAAGTCAAGGACTACCTGTAACCACCATGGCGAAGATACAACTGAAACAGAGCCAAAACTAACTTTAAACCAATTCAAATCAATTTGGCATTAAAAGCTAAACATAAATTATAATGAAAAGAACACCATAATTTCAAAGGAAAATGCATCGGAAAATTTAAAAAAAACAAAACTTTGCCAATGAAAAGAAAATCTGTTACATTAAATTTCATACAGGACCATCAGCTATTAGTTCTTAGAAACTGATTTCTATTTAAAATTAAAAAAAAAAAGAAAAGAAAAGAAGAAGAAGAGAGAAAGAGAGAAAAAGAGAAGAAGAAGAAAAAATACACTTCACTGCTGGGATTTCAAAGAAAAAAACTCACAAGTAGCAAAACTACTGTACAAAAAGTGTGAACAACTATAGGCCAAAGTGTGCACTCGGGGAGAAAAAAAAAGGTGTAATATCTACCTTGCTTTTTTTCATAAACGGCCATAATTTGCCCTTGGACTTGCTGGAAAATCTGGATTCGGATTTGGTCTCTTTGGAGTTAGAGAGACTCGATTCGGAAACGGCTCGCTTGATCGGCTGGGTGAAGTCTTCAAAATCGACATCTCCCGGAGGTTCGAAGCCCGATTTGAAGGCATCGATCACGAGCTGAGAATCCTGGATGGGACACACAAAAAACGGGGTCATAAATTGAGGACCTTGAACCACAAGAACTTGGAAGGAACCAGCAAAGGATGCGAACTATCAACTAAGAAAGTCCCTGGAGAGTCTCACTCCATCCTGGTCAAAGGTGCTTTTTCAAAAGGCAACCGGACTTCCTTGCTTTTTTTTTTTTTCCTTGAAGAGGTTTCGCTTCTCGTCTGAGAAGCTTCTTCAGTTCTCACAGCAGGTTTCAGGATTATCAGCTAAGAAAATATCCCAGAATTCGGTCGAGCGTGGGAAAATTGGGAAAGCCGGGCAGTTCAAATGAATCTAAAGGTTGATGGCAAAATTCAGCCCTTGGCAAGAATCTTAACTACAGATACCTAGTCCTCAATTTACAACCACAACGGAGCCCAACCTTTCTGTTGCAAAGCAAACACTTTTCATTCCTTTCTAAATCACCTGGGTGGAAGAGAGCCAATTGCTCCCCACCTTGGAAGAAGCAAGGCACACAACGTTGTTTGCAAAGGACATGCGGATGTGTTCCCAACTTGGTAACGCTTCCAAAACTTGACCAGGAAGAGGAAATTAAGAATGGAAAAGCTCCAAACTGGAACAATGAAAGCCAAGGAAGCGACATCCTGTATGTTCTACCTCTTCTTTTTCCAATTTTATTTGATATTTTGTTTTTTGAACCCTTGGCTTTATCTTCTCAAAGCCATGCCACATCCCCTGCCCTAACATCCTAACGCTGCAAACATGACAGGAAACAGGAAATCGGATACATCCAGAGTTAATGCACCGCTCTCGGTTTCCTGAATTTGCGCTGTTCAAATTTGTAATCTCCATCCCTCAAAAGGGTGGCTACCCCTGGCTTGCAGGAGATGGCATGCAAGCAGGCCTCCAACTTACGACCAACAAGTAAGACCAGAACTTCCACTGCTGAGCAAAACGGCCGTTAAGTGAATTGCACTTGATTGCATGAAATTTTTTTGGGGGGGCCACAGTGGTTGAGCAAAGCACTGCAATTGTGAAATGAATCTGGCTTCCTCCATAAACTCTGCTTGTCAGAATGCCGGCTGGGAAGGTCTTAAAATGGCGATCGCACAACCCTGGGGTATTGTAACCGTCATAAATGTGAACCTGTTGCCCAACAGCCGAATTTTGATCATGTGGCTGTGCAGATGTTGTCACAAGTGCGAGGACCGGTTATAAGTCACTTCTTCCAGTGCCTGTGTAACTGAACGGTCCCTAAACTAACAGTTGTAAGTAGAGGACGTCGTGTAAGTGAAAGGGGATAACAGATGCATTGCCTTAACCATAAAGAGCTGCAAGTTTCAAAACAAACATGGTTTACACCTGAGGATGAACTGGGTTAAATATCAACCTTCCTCTGAAACCCAGGTTCGATGCTAGGTCTTGAAGAAAGCTGCCCACTTACATGCTTTGGATCAATGGAATCTACTGCTTTGGTGATCTCATCCAGGCACTTCCCGATGATGGGTGTCACCTGGCGATCCACCTCGGCAAACGTTTTCATGGATTCCCCTATTCTGATGATCCGTCTCTCTTCCATGTCTTGGATTTTCTGGAAAGAGGAAGGAGCCACAGGTTAAAAATCTCCCAGGGATCATCTTCCCCGTCCTTGCAGCCACCTCATTAAGTTAGGTCTACACCTGTTAGGAGTACAACTCAAAGTGAATGGAAGGAAAAATTATGGTATTTACAAAGATAAATTTACAAGGGACCAATAAAATTGTAAAATTGTAAGCTGCCCAGAATCACTGACTGAGATGGGCACCTACAAAAATTGAATACATTTAAAAATAAATAAATAAACAGAATACCCCCCAAATACTCCAATTAGAACCCAGCTCAGAAGGCCAGACAAGGAATAATGGATGGAAACTGAACAAGGAGAGATTCAACCTGGAAATAAGGAGAAACTTTCTGACGGTGAGAACAATCAACCCATGGAACAGAAGTTGCCCTTGGAAGTTGTGGGAGCGCCATCACTTGAGACTTTCAAGAAGAGATTGGACTGCCATTTGTCAGAAATGGTGTAGGGTCTCCCGCTTGGGCTGGGTGACCTACAAGGTCCCTTCCAACTCTGATTATCTGTTAAAATCTGTTATCCAGGAAGGTTAAACAGCAAAAATGAAGCTGAAACTTTCATCCCCAAGGCAACGACCTATAAAACCCACCCCATCCACACTTCCTGCTTTTCCTAATTTCCTTCTGCAACTGGTTAGTGAAAGGCTGAGAACAATTCCTGGAAAAACCCCACGCAGGGAGATTATTTTTCAAAATTAGAAGCTGCTCACTCCAAATTCTTCTTTTGACAGGTTTGGGAATTTTCCATTCCACTTTTGGCACAGAGGGAAACGGCTGTTCTGAGTCTTTAAGGAGGCTATGAAGATGACCAAAAGAAGAAGAACTTAGAAGCCAAGATAGGAGATATCAGATGATTACAGATATTTGCTTGTTTAGGACATTTGAAAGTTTCAGCGTGTGTCTTCTCCTGTGCTTTGGAAACAAACACTACAGGAAATCCCTCGACTTACGAACACAATTGAGCCCTGCTGCTAAGCAAGGCAGTTGTGAAGTCAGCCTTGTCCCATTTTATGACTTTTCTTGCCACCGTTGTTAAGTGAATCATTGCATTGTGTCAACTCATAAAATATTTCTATGGTCTTTTTAGAGTTGCCAACAGAAAGGGAAGGAGGGGCAAGCAGTGGTCAGCTTGCATTCCCTAAATGTTTTCAAAGATTGTAACTAGGTGACTGAAGTTGCTGCCGCGCAAAGATTTAATTGGAGAGTATGATTGATGACTCTTGGCTATGGATGTGTCCCATTGGAGGATATGAATTACGATACAACCAGGGGGTGGTGGGAAACCAGGGTCAAGGGTGACAATGAATGATGTGTCTCAGAGTCAGCTACACCCAGGCAGCGCCGGCATGTTTACTCCTAATAAATCTTCTTTAAGTTTTGGAAGTTGTTGTGGTTAGCCGGCAGCAGGTGTAGACGGCTAAGGAGAGCGAGGACTCAGATGGGGGGGCAGGACCATCAGGGAGTGGACTGCTGCCTTCAGAGATTGTGGGGGCTGGCAGCAGCGATGAGGAGGTTCCCGAGGAGCCTGTGCCAAGTGCGCATGTGCGCAGGGCTGCTTGCAGGAAAGAGCAGCTGCAGCAGCACAGGCAACTCGGGAGTAAGGCTGCAAGGTAATGGCCTCTCCTTCAAGAAGATAAAAGCCAGCTGTGAATCGGACGTTCTTTGCAGGAAGCAAAGACGTTTTGAAACTCAGCCTTGTGGACATTGCAGTATCTTAGTTGGTATTTGAAGACTCTTGTGTTGTAAAATATCTCTAGGTAACCGAACTGGTAGAATCCCACCACTGATGTGATACCCTTTTGCGACCTTTTGACCAGCAAACTCAGCGGGGAAATCTGGATTCACTTAACAACCAAGTTATTAACAATGGTAGTGATCCACTTAACCACCGTGGCAGGGGAGGTTGTAAAATGGGGCAAAGTTCACTTTTAACAACCGCCTCCCTTATCCACAGAACCCATTGGGCTGAATGGAGGTCGTATGAGTCGAGGACTGTATTGCTTTTTGCTGCAAAAAAATAATAATTTGGAGGCCCCAATGGCGAGAGGTTGCAATTTGGCCAAGGAGAAGCCTCACCTGAAAAATATTGGGGATATGCGTGTGGTAATGTTCTCGTTGCTCGTGGTTGAACTTCTGTAACGTGGACAGATACTCCCCTTTGCTGTCTTCGGCCATCTGGTGACGGAGCTGAGCTTGCTGGCGTGCCTGGAGGAGAAATGGAAAATGTGACAACCTTCCAACGAATGGGATACAGGGCAGATGCTTCCAGGGAGATTTTGCACCCCTTTCCAAGACCGCTCCCATGACTTCTGTTCCAAAGCAGCTTGGGAAATAAGGGAAGGATCGCAAAAGACCCCCAGAACGAAGCAGAAACTGGCTAAGAAAAAAAGGAAAGAGAGTCAGTTCGGTGGAGAGGTTAAAATGTTGGACTAGGAACCAGGAGGCTGGGAGTTCTAGTACTGACTTACACATGAAAGCTGGCTGGGTGACTTCGGGCCAATCACCAGGAGACGGTGGAGTTCTAGTCCTG
Source organism: Notechis scutatus (assembly GCF_049901735.1). Lineage (NCBI taxonomy): Eukaryota > Metazoa > Chordata > Lepidosauria > Squamata > Elapidae > Notechis > Notechis scutatus. The sequence continues at coordinate 7,684,683 of NC_142023.1, forward strand.
CTGACCTTTGGGCAGTGAATAGGTGGGACTAAATTCACCAGGATGAGTTCTAGGCCCAGTCAGCCATGAAAGTAGTGGGTACTTTGGGTCAATAACCAGAAGACAGTGAGTTGTAGTCCTGCCTTAGACTTGACTGCTAGCTGGGTGACTTTGGGTCAATAATCAGGAGATGGCGAGTTCTAGTCCTGCTTTAGGCATTGAATCAAATTGCTTGACTTTGAACCAATCGCCAGGAGATGGTGAGTTCTAGTCCTGCTTTAAGCATGAAAGCCAGCCGGATGACTTTGAGCTAGTCTCTCTCTCTCTCTCTCCCCGTCCCAACCCACCTCGAAGGGTTGTTGTTGTGTGGAAAAGAAGAGCAGAAAGGATGATTAATATGCACAGAACCTTGAGTTTGGGGCAGGATTAAAACAAAAAACCATTTAATGGCCAGAAGGGCATCTCCTGCAGAGAAACCCGGGGGGCGGTGGGGAGAGAATCTTTTTAAAAGCAGGAATTGGTTAAATTATTCCCTGCTGGCAATTGGCGCTGTCTTTGCATAAATATTTTCCATCAACAATCCCTTTGTAGCTCAGCTTCTCCACCCACCTCTGCCGTTTAGCAAGATTTTCACCGTCTGGTGTTCCGTTTTTTCAGCCCACTCGGTTCGGTTGGCTCCCCGGCCTCCCTCCCATCTGCTTCGCATCCAATGCCTTTTTATTTCCGCACATCCCTCCCCCCCCCCCTGGAACTCGGCTCCCGCTTGCAGCCCAGATGTTGCAGCTTGTTATTGGGAAGGACCCAGGCTCTGGGGAGGAACAACGCCAAGGGTGAAAAAGGCACCCCTGCATGTGTGCAGAACGCATTCCTCTGCCCTTTGAAAGAATCCCCCTTTTGTTTAAGAAAAAAATACAAAACGGAGGGGGGGGGCGTTCTCCAGGAGGGGGAGAGTTGGGTCTTCTGGCAGCCCTTATTTGGTGAGATTCTGGAGAAAGTGGGGGGGGGAGGCTTGAAAATTCTATCCGCTTTCCTTCCAGCGGCCTCCCTGACTGCTTAAGGTTGCATCCTATCGCAAGGGAGGAAAGGAGGAGGAGAGGAAGAAGAAGGGGGAAAGTGGAAGAAGAGGAGGAGGAAGAGGGGGTGAAGAAGAAGAGGGGGAAGGGAAGGAGGAGGAGGAGGAGGAGGAAGAAGAAGAGGGGGAAAGTGGAAGAAGAGGAGGAGGAGGAGGAGAGGAAGAAGAAGAGGGGGAAGGGAAGAAGAAGAGGAGGAGGAGGAGGAGGAGGAGAGGAAGAAGAAGGGGGGAAAGTGGAAGAAGAGGAGGAGGAAGAGGGGGTGAAGAAGAAGAGGGGGAAGTGGAAGAGGAGGAGGAGGAGGAGAGGAAGAAGAAGAGGGGGGAAGTGGAAGAAGAGGAGGAGGAGGAGGAGGAGAGGAAGAAGAAGAGGGGGAAGTGGAAGAAGAAGAGGAGGAGGAGGAGAGGAAGAAGAAGAGGGGGAAGTGGAAGAAGAGGAGGAGGAGGAGGAGAGGAAGAAGAAGAGGGGGAAAGTGGAAGAAGAGGAGAGGAGGAGGAGGAGGAGAGAGGAAGAAGAAGAGGGGGAAAGTGGAAGAAGAGGAGGAGGAGGAGAGGAAGAAGAAGAGGGGGGAAGTGGAAGAAGAAGAGGAGGAGGAAGAGAGGAAGAAGAAGAGGGGGAAGTGGAAGAAGAGGAGGAGGAGGAGGAGGAGAGGAAGAAGAAGGGGGAAAGTGGAAGAAGAAGAGGAGGAGGAGAGAAGAAAGAAGAGAAAGGAGGGAGAGGAAGAAAAAGAGGAAAAGAAAAGGAGAGGAGGAGGATGGGTGTAGAAGGAGGAAGGGAAGAGAAGAAAGGAGGAGGAGAGAAGGAAGAAGAGGAGGAGAGGAAGAGGGAGGAGGTGGAGGAATGGAAGAAGAAGGAAGAGAGATGGTGGAGAGAGGAGTGGAAGGAGAAAAGTTTGAAAGGAATTCTCAAGCACTCTGAGAACAATCAGAAAGACAAAAGCCTCTTTGAGAAAGGCTCTAACATGGATTTTGCTGCAGTGTTAAAATAGACAACTTTGCTTAAATTTCTTTGGGAAAATGCCCTTTGGGGGGTGCTCCAGTCACAATGCATTAATGGTGTGTGTGTGTGTGTGGAGTGGGGGAGAGAATGGACAGAATGCAAGCATTTAATGCAGTCAGAATCCACTACAGGCAATTACTTAGAATGCAAGTCATTTTTTTAAAAAAAAGCATCCACATGCTCGGAATCCACATATGTTCATTATTACAAACAGAGACAAATATTTTGGTTCCTTTCACCTTTTTGACATTAAATCCATCCTGTTTCCTCATCGGAAACTGCTCTTGGTTCTAATTAAAGGTCCTGCATGACAACCTGCAGAAATTTCCATGCGACGTAATTTTTTCACACTCACTTTTGCACACAATTTTCTTTCCCCATATATCCCACGCTGGCCTTCATTTTTGACTAACGTATTTTTTTTTCCTGCTTGATGTTGCTGAATGGGAAAAAAAGGGGGGGGGTAGGGGAATGGAAGTCCCGAAAGAATTAGGAAACTGACGAAGGAATGAATACTGCATTGAATGGTGTGACTTGGGAGATATTGACTACCTCCCTGCATTCATGGAGATAACTCATACAGAGACACAACGGAGAGCTTCCTCATAGGAAGTGGCTTTCCCTACATTCCTAAATCCAAAACAGTAACTCACACAGAGCAGAGGGCATAAAGCTGTTGCAATTCCAGTCCCTCTTGAGAATTCCTGGACAAAATGGGCTCTTAAGCCTCCCTTCTAATTTATCTCCTTTCCATCTTAGCCGAAGAAGCGTCAAGCCTGGCTTTGCAAAATCCAATCCCTCTGCCTCTCCTTCCCAGATTCCAGAAACTGCAATTAAATAGACTTTTTAAAATTCCCTACAAACAATTTTTCCCTGCAAAGGGAACCCGAGGATGGGCTGCCCCTTGCAAGAGGCTAATTCCAGAGAAGCACAGCTGATCTACAAAAGAATAACAGTCCAAAATCCAAACTCCGGACTCCTGCTGAAATTTGATTTCCCGCTCAAAGCCAGAAAGGACTTTTTCCTTTTTGAGGAGGATGAAGCGGGGTTTTGGGGTGATCCTCCCTCTTCCAGGCCAAATCCTGCATTGTACTGTTGCCAAACCAGCTGTGCATCCGAGAAGATAAACAAGGCAAGAACTGGGGAAACAAGACATGCCAAGTTCTGTTTCAAAAATAAACTGGATTAAAGGAGGTTTACTCTCACTGGTGAATGTTTTGTTTTTAATTCAAATTTTGGACTTCAGCTTTCACGCATCCATCAAGGTAGAGTTATGTTTCAATTCTGCTAGCATTGGGGACACCCAAAGTAAGTTATCATACATACATACAATGAAAGGGCTGGAAAGGACTGATATATTTAATAAAAATGATCCAACGCGCCCTCGTATAGTTGGATTCACACACCATGCTTTGCTTTTCTGGCATTTGGAGAACTACTAGCTGCCTTGCTTAGCCACGGAAATTCTGCCACCACCCCCACAATTGTGGTCATAAGTCAAGGACTACCTATTCCAGAGGTCTCCAAACTTGGCACCTTTTAATACTTGTGGACTCCAATTCCCAGAATTCTCCAACCTGCTGGCTGGGGAATTCTGGGAGTTGAAGTCCACAAATCTTAAACTTGCCAAGTTTGGGGACCCCTGACCTATGCAGTGGTTTTAACCCTCGGAGGAGCTGCTGCCAATTTGATTGGGCTCTTGCTCTGCGTTCAGGTTTCCTCTGCACACTTCCCTTTTTGTAAAAGCAACTTGCTTTCACCCCCATCAGCTCTTTGTAAAAAATAATCAGGGAGATAATTCAAGATAATCATCTCTTTTGGTGGGGCTTCAAAGTGCAGTTTGGGAGGTGGTGTTTGCAATTGGGTAGATAGGTGTACAAGGGCAGTGGATGGACCACCCAGGAGGAAAATAAATTTCTCTGTATTTTCCATGGAACTTAATTTACCCTTCCCCCACACCCACCGAGGCTGGAGTTTGCTGGGCTCCAGAAGAATGATTCATCTTTTTTATTTATTTAAACCCGATGTGATTGCCTGATAACGGCAACTGGATATGTTTTGCCTCTGATTTTAGATCAAGGGGTTCCTTTGCGGCTTGTTTGGCTGGTTGGGAGTCTTTAAACAAATACATAATTTGAAAAAGAGACCCTCGTGTTAGGAAGTGGGGTGGTTTCAGGAACAAGAGGGAAAACAACAAAGTGGTATGGCCCCGAGAGCCTGGGATTAACCTTTTCTGAAGAGTATAATAATAATAATAATAATTTCTACATGCATAATGATTTCTACATGCATGGATTTTTTTAAAAAAAAAACCAGCATTCAGATACATCATTTATTGAATGAGGCAGAATGAGATAAATGATGCATCTGAATGAGGTTTTTTTTTTAATAAAAAAATCCCTGCATGTAGAAAACTAGCACAATAAACCTCACAAGTAGAAATCTAGCACAAAAGAACGCAAGTTGCTTTTAGAACTTTTTCAGATTAATTAGAACTTTCACAGCTCAACAAAGGTGGGTATTCCCCCCCCCCCCAAAGGGTGCTCTCTTTGGAAGGATGCAAAAGAAATCCAATTTGTTTGGGGTGGGAAACAGGATACTGGTCCCTATTATGCAAGGAGCATCAGTACATATTAAAACAGCCTTGGAAAGAGGAGGAGAAGGAAGAGAAGGAGGAAGTGGAGAGGAAGGAAGGAAGGAGGAAATACAGAAAGAAGGGAAGAGGATGAAGAGAAAGAAGGGGGAGGAAGAGATAAATAAATAGGAGAAGGGGAGGAAGAGAAGGAGAAGATAAAAGAGAAAGAGAAGCAGAAGGAGGAGATAAAGAGGAGAAGTAGGGAAGGAGGAGGAGGACAAAGAAGAAGAAGGAAGAGATAAATAAACAGAAGGGAAGGGGAAGAAAAGAATGAGAAGATAGAAGAGAAAGAAGAGGAGAAAGAGAAGGAGAAATAAATAAACAGGAGAAGGGGAAGAAAAGAATGAGAAGATAGAAGAGAAAGGAGAGGAGAAAGAAGGAGAAACAAATAAACAGAAGGGGAAGAAAAGAATGAGAAGATAGAAGAGAAAGAAGAGGAGAAAGAGAAGGAGAAATAAATAAACAGGAGAAGGGGAAGAAAAGAATGAGAGGATAGAAGAGAAAGAGGAGGAGAAAGAGAAGGAGAAATAAATAAACAGGAGAAGGGGAAGAAAAGAATGAGAAGATAGAAGACAAAGGAGAAGGACTAGGAGGAGGGAGAAGGAGAAAGAAGAAGAAGGAAGAGGTAAACAAACAGCAGAAGGGGAAGAAGAAAACGAAGAAACTCTCCCTTGCACTGCTTAGAAAGGAAAAATATTTCCCAACCACCAGCGAGTTCAACGCAAGCATCAAAATGCAGCCTTTCCTCAACCAGCCTCAGCCAAATATTATAATAGGGATGGAATCCAGCCCAATTATCTCCCACGGCTAATGAGCGAAGAAGAAACAAGCACCAAAGAAAACCCTAATGAGGCTCTAACCAGAGCTGTGACCTCAGATCCTACCCCGAAATCCTAGCCCACTGCCCCAGATGTGCTAACCTTCAATTCACACAAGCTGCCAATACCCAGCCCTCTAACTCGGAAAACCACCCGGGAGCCCAACATTCACGCTGCTTAAGGGAGATATTTCTGAAGTGAACTTTGCCCCCCGTTTTACGGCTTTTCTCGCCACGGTTGTTAAGTGGATGACTGCGGCCGTTAAATCAGGAAAACGGTGGGTTAAGTGAATCTGGTTTTTCATGGGCTTTGCTCGTCAGATCGCAAAAGGGGCTTTACTGTTCAGTCAAAATAGACCTGCCCAATTCCTCTGTTTCTCAGCCAGCCAAAGGAGAAACGGCAGATGGGAGGGAGCCTCTTTCCCCTTCGCTGCTGTGAGTTTCCCCAAAATGGTAAAAGAACCGAAGCTGGAGCTAAAAAAACCGAGCCTGCTCACTTTTCAAGACCGTCACAATTTTTTTATTTTTTTTTCAACTCGGCCAAAAGTCTTCAGTCTTCCTGCCCAGGTTGGGAAAAAAGGCAAAAATGCCGAGAGGGGAACTGGAAAGAATTATGTTATAAAATAAATCGACCACAAAATCTCCAGACCCTTCCTCTAGGGAAGCCCTCAACGTACGACAGGTCGTTCGAAGTTGCAACGCCACAGAAAAAAAAGTGAGTCGTGGCTTAGTTTTTCACACTTGCGACCGTTGATTTTGCTTCTCCGAAGCTGGGTCTGCTTCACAAGAGCGTGACTCACTATATAACTGCAGCAAATTCACTTAACAACCATGGCCAGAAAAAGAGAAGGTTGTAAAATTGGCTGCGACTCACTTAACAACTGGCTTGCTTAGCAACAGAAAGCGATGGTGAGATCCGATTGCTGAAAACAAGGTCGGCCCATCAAACTTGGCCAAACAAACTTGTCCTAACCTGGCTAGCTCACCGAAATACAACTTATTTTGCTTTCTACAACTTTTGTTTTAGCTTTCTGCAACTCAACGCGAAACCAAGGGAGATGCCTCCAGAGACTGGGAAATCTCGTGCCACAGGAAGGAGGCAGCCAAGCCGAGGGAAAGCCAGAAAACCAGGGGCTGGTAACAAAAGAGAGAGGTTGAAAACAACTTGGTTGCATCATCCTGGGAAGGCCAAGTTAATACTAAGCTACTGAGAGAGAGAGAGAAGGGAGAAGAACAAGAGAAAGAGAAGGAGAGAGAGAGAGAAAGAGAAAAAAAGGAGAGAGAAAGAGAAAGGGAAGAGATAGAAAGAGGAGAGAGAGAGAGAAAGGGAAGAGATAGAAAGAGGAGGAGAGAGAGAAAGACAGAAAGAGGAAGAGGAGAGAGAGAAAGGGAAGAAATAAAAGAGGAGAGATAGAGAGAGAGAAAGAGAGAGAGAGATAGAAAGAGAAAGAAGAGAAAGAAGGGAGTAGAACAAGAGAAAGAGAAGGGAGAGAGAGAAAGAGAAAAAGAGGAGAGAGAAAGAGAAAGGGAAGAGATAGAAAGAGGAGACAGAGAGAGAGAAAGAAAGAGAAAGAGGAGAGAGAGAAAGGGAAGAGATAGAAAAGAAAGAAAGAGAAAGAAAGAAAGAAAGAAAGAAAGAAAGAAAGAAAGAAAGAAAGAAAGAAAGAAAGAAAGAAAGAAAGAAAGAAAGAAAGAAAGAAAGAAGAAAGGGAAGAGATAAAAAGAGAAGAGAAAGAGAAGAGAGAGATAGAAAGAGAAAGAGAAAAGAGCAAGACAGAAAGAGAAGAGAGAGAGAAAAGAGGAAGAGAAGAGAGAGAAATAAAACTGAGAGAGAGAGGGAGAGAGAGAGAATCAGAAGTAACCACAACAGCAGGAGCCCTGTGGATAAACAATGTGCTATTCTGCACCACAATTATGTAAGCTTCGCATCACATGTCCCCAGCCAGGCAAAGAAAAGGGACTTAAGAATTAACACACTTCACAAATACGCACATACACACACACCATTCTCTCGGGCCAGCGACGCGTCATCTGCAACACCAGGCACGGACGGCGTGGCGTCGAACCCCCAGAAATCCCCGATTTGACGGGTGCCAAGACAAGGGACGGCCCCACCAGGCTTTCAACAAGCAAAATCAATGGGTGGGAGACAGACAGATTCGCTCAACGACCGTGTGATTCCCTTAAGCAAAAAAAAAAAAAAAAAAGTCGTAAAATGGGGCACGGCTGACTTAACCACTACAACAGTGGAAAATCTGGTCCCGATTGCAACCGTTTAACAAGCAGTAATTGTGAGCTGCAAAAGGATCGCGGCCCAAAGAGGGTTTTCAATAAGAGATTGGACGCCCACGTGTCTGGAATGGTATTGTATACAGTCTCCTACTTAAGCAAGGGGTTGGACTAGATGACCTCCAAGGTCCCTTCCGAATCTGTTATTCTGTGATTAAAATAGAAGAAAACAAGTTTCTCTCTCTCTTGTGCGTCTCTTCTCTCTCTCTCTCTCTCTCTCTCTCTCTCTCTCTCTCTCTCACACACACACACACACACACACACACACCCAAACCTTCTTACCTTTTCGACATCTGCTTTTGTGACGTTGATGTCCGCGTCCATCTTCTCAAAGTATTGTTGCGCTCGGTCTGCCTCTTTGCAATCCCGTTCAAATCGCCGTTTACTCTGACGAGGGAAGGCAGAGAGTTAGCCAAGTCCTAAAGAACCTGGCATGGCTAGATCATTCTTCGAAGTTAATTGCCTGCTTGGGCATTTTATTTTGATTTTTAAAAAAAAGACAGAGAGAGAGAGAGAGCATTTGGGGTCTCGGACTGCATCAATGATTAAGGGCTTGGAGACAAAAACATATGAAGAAGGCTTGCAGGAATTGGGTTTGTCTAGCCTAGTGAAAAGAAGGACTAAGGGGGACAGTCTTCCAGTATTTAAGGGGCTTCCCTAAAGAAGAAGGGGTCAACTTATTTTCCAAAGCCCCTGAAGACAGGACAAGAAACAAGGGATGGAAACTAATCAAGGAGAGAAGCAACCTGGAATTAAAGAGAAACACATAACCAGTGGAACAGCTTGCCACCAGAAATTGTTTTAATGTTTCGATCCGCGTAGTTTTAATATTTTTATTATTTCCCTATTTGTCTCTTTATAATCTGTAATAAGTCACCCGGAATCCTCTTTTAGGGGAGATGGGCAACATACAATTAAAAAAAAAAAGTTTAATCAATCAATAAAACAGATCATAATTACAACCTTCTCCGGTCAGTGAAGCCATGGAAAGTGGAAATCAGACCCGTAAACACCCTCATGGTCTCATTTAGCAACCGCTTTGCTTAATGACTGAGTTGTGGGTCCCAATTGAGATCCCTAAATGAGGATGACCTTTACTCTGGAAGTCATTGGTGGGTGGAACAAGCCAACATCCTTTAGTTAGCAGATAGACTTTTACGAACAACCTAGAACCGTCAAACGTAACATAGGACGGAGTCCCTCACACTTACCGATTCCAGCTGTTTCCAACAAGTTTCTATATATTGCTGCGCTTTCCGTCCGTCATGAAAATGCTGGAAGGAAGAATTCACAAAGTCTTATTAAAGAAAAAAAATACAGGCTGACTGGGTCAAAAGAGACAAATTGAATGCCCTTTTTATGATTGTGGGTCTTTTACAATTTACAAACATTTTAACGACCGTTCAAAGTTACAAGAGCACTGAAAAAAGCGACTCAGATTTCACAACTACAGACCTTTATCAGGCTTGGAGAGTTGCTAGGCCGACATCTTCCAAATGCCATGCTATAGCAGCAATAACTTGGCAAGAAGTCAGGAACAGATCTTCACCCTAATAAATTGAACTAATTGTCTCCTGCAAAACCCCACTCCCCTTTCCCTCCTCTTTATTCCCTATGGGAGGGGCCATTCACTGTCCACCTGTGCCTTTACTCCCAAGTCAACCCTTGTTCCTTAACTGTTCCCTTCTCCTGGCAGCTCTGTGCATGCGCACACTGGGAACAGGCTCCAGCTGTTCTTCTTCCCCACTGATCTCCGACTCCGAAGGCAGCTGATAACTGTCAGATGGCCCTGGCCCCATCTCTGCCTCTGACACAGAGCCCTCGTCCGAGCCTTCCCCAGACTCCAGGACTGGCCCATGTCCCTCCCCAACCTCCCCAACTATCCGAGTCTGCTGCCACCTCCTCTGGCCACTGGCGGGCCACAACAGGGATTGAGAATAGCTCCACCTTGACGTTGCCCTCCTTGGAAAAAGGTTGAAGATGGGATGATTATTTCCTACAACAGTCTTGGATCCTTGTAAGATCTATCTCTTGACCTGTCCTACCGTGAAGGCCTGACCCTAGACCTGCCCCCTTGAATCTGACCAGACCTCCCGTCTTCTCCAGCTACACTGAGCGAAAGTCCTCTACCCCAGGGATCCCCAACCTTTTCGACGCCGCGGCCCGGTTCCGGCATCAGCTGGGCGCCGCGGCCCGGTGCGGCGTCAACTGGGCGCCGCCATCTTTTATGACGAAAAGGCGCTTCGGTGACGTCACGAGCGCTGTTTCGTCAAAAAGATGGCGGCGCCAGCGCTTCCGTGAGCTTTTTCGGTAGAAATGGCTTTCTACCCGGAAAAGCTCATCGAGTGCTGGCGCCGCCATCTTTTTATGACGAAACAGCGCTTCCGGTGAGCTTTCTACCCGGAAAAGCTCACCAGAAGCGCTTTTACCAAAAAGATGGCGGCGCCCAGCAACCAGCGGCCCGGTAAGGCTTGTTCCGCGGCCCGGTACCGGTCCGCGGACCGGCGGTTGGGGACCCCTGCTCTACCCTATCCATTAATGTTTCCCCTTCAGTCAACCACATAGTCGGCCGTTCTATTTTGAGAGCAACGTCCTTCACGCCACAGAACGAGGAACACCAGAGAGTCATCAAGGCTTAATGGATCTCCTGGGCACCCGGCCAGAGAAGGAACACCCTTCGGTGAAGGGTGAAGGAAGTTGCTTTCTGAAGGCCGGGGAGAAAGACTCCAGGGCCATCATCAAAGGAGGCCGTCCCTTCTCCAAACCATCAGGTGCTCCTCACAAAGCATCAGGAGATGTTGGCGATGTGACAAACAGCTTTGACCACAAGGTTCTACCAGCCAAGTAGCCGCACAGAGGAGATGCTTCTTGTGGTTGCTAGCTCTTCAGAGGGGGCAGCAACTCAACCCAGAGGCACAACCGACACCCTTCACACTCACAACACAAGCAAAGAAGAATCCAATCACGGACAACGTTATGGCAAGAGATCCTAGCAGTTATTCCAAGTTCTTGGTTTTTTTCCTGCACCACCAGGGCTTGTTATCCTACAATGAGTCCTCGAATTACAACCACTGTTCACTAAAAAAAATGACCGATGGCCAGTCCCCGTACCTACGACCGTCACAATATCCCCACAGTCACGTGATCAAAATTCAGCGTGCATTGATGACGGTTGCAATGGGCTCACGCGATCCCCATTCATGTTGTGACTGTTCGGCATCACCCCGGCACTGGAAGAAGTGACCGATGGCCAGTCCTCATGCCTACGACCACCACAATATCCCCGTCACAGTCATGTCATCAAAATCTGGGCGTTTTAGCAACTGGCTGCTGAATCCTGGGGTCTCACGTGACCTTCCCAGCCAGCTTCCACTAAGCAAAGTCAACTGGGAAAGCTAGATTCGCTTAACAACCATGTGATTCACTTAATGAAAAGATGCCAAGTCAGGCGCGGCTCACTTAACGGCCGCCTTGGCTAAGCAATGGAAATTGTGGAAGCCATAAGCTGTGGACTACCAATTCAATTTGCATTCGCCAGGTCATCTGAGTCCCAAATCTCTTTTGAAGGTCTGTCATTACTTGGAACGGTCGACCGGTCGTAAACCAAGGATTACCCATAGTGATGGGAAAGGATGACGCACAGGCAGAGGGAACCACTGAGCATGGTAAAATCTCTGCTCCCTTTTCTTTTCAATGCCTTTTGTTAGCATGGAGGCAGACCGATTTATTTCCGCTTTATCTACGTCAACACTGAGACTTCAGCTGCTGAAATGTCAGAGATCTCCGGCTAATTTTTGGCTGAGATTTAAAACAACAACCCAGCCCTGGGGCAGTGTGAAAATTGCCCACTTACCCACCCACGTGTCTGTGCAAACTCAAGACGGCTGCATTTTTGGGGGCCTCAAAAACGAGGGGAAAAAAAGAGTTTGTTGTTTTTTTGTCCTGGCAAAGCAGAAAAACCTCCAAACAAATCAAACTTGGATTTTTAATGATCTCTCTCTCTCTCTCTCTCTCTCTCTCTCTCTCCTCTCCCTCTCCCTCCCCCCTGGCTTTTCCTGCCCTGCATAAGCCGCCCGACATATCAATTCAGATTATAACCAAGATGTCAGCATTCCCTTTTCCAGCCAAAGTTAATTGCACGTTTGCAAACCAGCCTTTGCTCCTTGCCAGTCTTCAAAACATTCATTTGTTTCTCTGCATCCTTCGGAGGAAATCACACCGACAATTGGAGCCCTAACGGTGAGGCCTCGGCGGGCAACAACCGATGCATTATTTATATTTTGTGCCAAGGAAACAACAGGACGCTGATGTTTGCAGAAACATCCAACTGGGAATTAAAAAGTCCCAAGAGGAACCACCTGCTTTTCTTCGTTTGCTGGCTCAGGAGATGTTTAGATGGTCTTGTCAAGAAATAAAATGACTGTGCAGCCATGAGGAGCCCTGCATGCTTGTATGTCAAGTTACTAGCCCATAGAGTCCTCCTTCCTTCCTTCCTTCCTTCCTTCCTTCCTTCCTTCCTTCCTTCCTTCCTTCCTTAATCTCCTTCCTTCCTTCCTTCCTCCCTTCCTTCCCCTCCTCCCTTTCCTTTCCTTCCTTCCTTCCTTCCTTCCTTCCTACCTACCTACCATCCATCCTTCCTTCCTTCCTTCCATCCTTCCTTCCCTCCCTCCCTCCATTCCATTTATCCATCCATCCTTGATTTTGCCTTCCTTCCTTCCCTCCCTCCTTCCCTTCCTGTTTCAACCTCTCATCAAACAAAATTTATAACATTGAAACGTGATGGTTAGATTCCCAGAGTCGGGTGGCATTTAAATTGATTAAATTAGTATTTCAGCTTTTCAACAGCTGCCCTGGGTTTCTGCTACATTCAGTCCATTCAATCCATTGCAAAGAAATCAGAAAGTTTTAACGGAGAAACGTCCTTACCGATTTTCTTTCCTGCTTGAGTTCTTGTACATAACGGGCTAACTCGGTGGTGATTTGGGAGGTCATGTTCTCTGAAATGACCTCGTGTTGACCGGCGTAATCGTTCATTTCGTTCAAAGTTGCCAGGAAAGCTTGACATGATGAATACCTAAAAGGAGCCAAAATAAAAACACTTTTTAAAAAAAACATCATATTCCTTTTTGATATGTTGGACCCATTCCATTATTCCTAGGCAGCATGTAGAACATAGAGAATCATAAAACTAGGAGGAACTTCAGTGGTCTTCTTGCCCAACCCCTTGACCCCTGTGAAATGACAGGGCTTCCCAAACATTTTCCTTCATTACCAGAATCAGAAAGTCTTATCAAGCTCCGAGGACCTTCCTTCAGCACTGCCGCTGAACAAAACAGCCATAACTCAAGGACTATCTGTATTATGAAGACAAGATTAGCAAATGACTTTCTCATTTCCCTGGGCTGAAAACCTACGTGTATTCATCCTCTTCTTTGGAGTTCTTTTTGGGCTGGTATTTCTTGGCGAGGTTCCTAAAAATAAAACCAGAAAGAGAGAGAGAGAGAGAAGGATTAACTAAATAAATAAATGCCGATAAATAGTTTAGCAAGCTTTTTTTCTTCTTTAAGCGGAAGATCATTTGTTTGGGTTGGTTTGCGTCCGTTTCAGATAAGACTTAATTCTCACGACCCCCTCGTAGGAAAGCAAAGCCATTTTGCAAACACAAAACAAGCCATTGCAAACTTCCAAAAAAAATATTCTGGGCTCAAGCACGAACGTGAAGACAAGGACAGCCTGAAGTCCTTGAATTGATGGGTAGAAGCAACTGAAAACCAAGATTAATTTCTCTACCCAGCCTCTCGGAAACACCTTCTTGGTCTTTTTCAAGGGATAACTTCATATTGTTCCCAAAAATAAAGAGAAATGGATTTCTCTCCGAGAGTGCAGCCTGCTAAATTTGGAACTTGGGTGAAGTTGATTCACCAATGAGGCAATCAATGTGTCCTAACGATGAAACATTTTACAAGGGGAGACTTCAATCAGACACCCAGGCCTGAAGTTAAGTCTTATTTCTGTATCGGCCATAAACTATGATGAAAGTGGAATGGGTCAGGTTGGGGATAAAATGCATAAAACAAATGACAAAACTAATGAAGCAAAATTTCTTCTCCGTTCCCATTCAGGAGTTACTTGCAGGAGACAGGATAAGTTGAAGGGCAAATAAACAAACAGGATTTTGTTTTTGTTTTTTTGAAAAAGTTTTATTATTATTTTTAGACAAACAAACAAACACAACATAAAAACATCAAGCCATCTTCCACATATGTACATACAGTGTGTCGGTTGGTTTACAAATTGTTTTGTGCATCCACTTCATAGTCATCACTTACAATTCCTTGTATATGTTCTCATATTATCTATCAAATATTCCTAAATACATTGATATCATTATTACTCAATCATTTGACTATGCTATCATTCATTCATGTTTTGCAAGATAATCCATATTTTAATTGATTTATTTTATGACAATTCATATTATCACCCCAAATCTATCCTATAATTATATTATGATTATGCTAAAAATAATACATCTTTATATATTCTTTATATTCTAAAAATCTACATATTTCATTACCATGTTTTATTGTCTAACCATTGATAAAATAACTCCCAAATCTTATAAACAGGATTTTGGATAGAAAATAATCAGCCCGCAGAAGGTTCTTTGAATTTTAAGGATTGCTGGGGGCCAAAATATCTAGAAAAAAACCATGTTTTGTCCAGTAAATCCTAAATCTGAAACTCAGAAATGGTTAACCAAAAAATTAAAACAAGCTTTGCCCAGTTTAGGTTGCTTTAAATCCACAAATCTCTGCCATTAAACATGGTTCAAAACTTACTTAGCCATACAGGTAGTTCTACAAGGATTACGCACTTCGGACTCACCTAAGCTGCTTTGCATAATTGATCTCAATTTCAGTCCGGTCTTTGACGAATTTGATATATTTTTCCAGAATGTCGATACCCCACTGGGTGTGTTTTTCGAGGGTGTCAAATTGATCCTGCAGAGGAAGACAGAATGACAAAGTTGGAAGGGACCTTTGAGGTCTTCTAGTCCCCCCCCAACCGCTCAGGAAAAAAAGAGACAGAGAAATATTTAATTGGCCACTCGGAACAAGCCTGAAGGAAGATTAATCACGCTATTCATCCTTTTCAAAGAAACATTTTTTTATTTTTTTAAAAAAAGTCTTCTTCTCGTGAAGTTATCAGACCTTAAACGATGAGTAATTTGGAAGGAAAAGCTTCTGTGGTTAGGTCTCACCTTTGTCATGTTCATTACAAAGGAATAAAACAGCAGCAGCTGAGAGGCATAACCTTTTGGCTCACCAATTTGTCCCCAGTAATCAGGCCGATGTTGTCAAGAAATGGGCAACTCTGAAGAAAAACTTATTGTCACTCAAATGCCAGGAAAAATATCTATGTGAATTTGCAGGCAAAATCTGCTTTACATAACACTAATTGGCCCCTAACCCCATGTTAATTATGTTAATTAAGCAGAAAGCTATGGCTATTCGGTACTTAAATATTGGTTCTAGTGGAATATTTCTCTAGGTTATAGACTGGGAGTTCTAGTCCTACCTTAAGCATGAAAGCTGGCTGGGTGGCTTTGGGCAAATCACCAGGAGACCATGAGTTCTAGTTTTGCCGTAGGCACAAAAACTGGCTGGGTGATTTGAGACCAATCACCAGGTGACAGTGAGTTCTAGTCCCGCCTTAGGCATGAAAGTCGACTGGGTGATTTTGAGCCAATCATCAGGAGACGGTGAGTTCTAGGTCACCCTAGCTAGGTTACCCAAGGTGCTTATTACTAATTGGTAATGATAATAACTTTGCTTTCTTTTGCCAGAGTCATCCTATTACGATCTGCAGATTTGTATTTTTTTTATTATTATAATAATTATTATATTTCCAGGTGTTGCTAAGAAAGATGCAGGAAAGGGATTTTATGGGTGATCTTTGCTTGCCTGACCTAAATTTTAGATTAAGATTTGCTACAGAATCTCTCTACCTTGAAGAACTCAAGAGATTTTTTTAAATTAACTTCATTTGGTTGGTGTAAGTTAATTGCGCCGACCAAATGAAGTTAATTAAAAGTTAACTAATTCCTAAATAAGGCAGCCTTAGCTTTCTTTAAAAAATATAAAAGACGTTTTTCAGCACCCCAGTTTGAACTCTGTTTGGTTATTGTTCTTCATTCGGTGTATTCCAAATTCATTTTTAAAATTTTTCTGTGCTGTTTTGGCTTCTACTGAAGATAAAAACAGTGTTATTTACTTATAATACAAAACTAACTAACTAAGCAAAACCAATCAATTTTCAAAGAAAACAAGATGTCAAACCAGCACAATGGGACCAAAAGAAGAAGTAAAGCTAGTTCCTGTTTACAAATATACAACCCTGGAAACAAAGTTTTAAGATTTTAAAAAATAAACTTTCTTGCAAGGAGCTGGAACAGTTACAACTTTAAAGTTAATTTGAGTGATTTTTTTTCCTTTTGGTTACTAAGTTTCTGTTTAAGTAAGGAGGTGTTAGACAGAAAATGGAGGAGAAAAAAAAGGAATTAAGTAGAATATGTTCCCCACAGGAAAGTCCGCTACAGAGTTTAAAAAAAAAAAAAGATTATTTATTTATTTTTTAAAAATACAAATTACATGCATTGTCTTTATAAAGGTCGTTATCTGATGACACCTCTCTTCTTGAAATTGTGCAAATTTTGCTGATTTAATAAAGCTACAATACAGCTGAACCTCAACTTATGATTGCAATCAAGAGCCCAAAGTCACCCAGCTGGCTTTCATGCCTAAAGTTGTGACTAGAATTCACCATCTCCTGGTGATTGGCCCAAAGTCACCCAGCTGGCTTTCATGCCTAAGACAGGACCAGAACTCTCAGTCTCCTGGCGCAAGGTTACCCAACCAGCTTTCATGGCTAAGGCGGTACTAGATTTCCCAGTCTCCTGGTGATTGGCCCAAAGTCACCCAGCTGGCTTTCATGCCCAAGATACAACTAGAACTCACCATCTCCTGCTGAATACTCAGTTATCCATCTCGCTTTTATGCCTAAAGTGGGGCTAGAACTCCCAGTCTCCTGGTGATTCACTCGAAGTCACCTAGCCGGCTTTGATGCCTTAAGACAGGACTAGAACTCACCTTCTCCTGGTTTCTTCTGGTGCCCCCTCCACTTGACCAAACTGTCTCTCTTTCTAGATTTCCCCAGAACCCTTCAAACTCTTTTTGGGATAACTAGAGAAGCACCAGAAATGGTCATTTTCCAACAGAAGATTTGAAGAAAAGAATTTGGAAGCCATGTTAACCTACCCAGTCCTAAATGGACATTTCAACTTTCCGCTGTCAGGGTCAAAAGTTCAAAACTAGATGATGAGCAAGAGGAGGGCAAGAAAATTGGCTTTGATATTTTGGATATTCTGCATTTTGTCAAGTCACAGACAGGGCGATGAGCAAAGTGCTAATCAGCCAGACACAAGAGCCACCTCGTTAATCTTGCATAAGCTCCCAAAATGTTCTTCATGAAGCTAGAAAAGGCCTTTGGAAATGAGCAACTTTAAGTCTTAAAAAGAGACAAATATAATTATCTCTGTTAAAAGGTGGGCTCTTCTATATCAACCCTAGAGTTCAGAGGAAGAAATTTATTACCGGAAAGAAAGATCCAGGGATGTTTTTTTTTTTTACAGAGTTTTCCTCTTTGTCACTCACCTGCATCATTCTGCAGTAGGGAGCATAGAAATGCATCGAAAGAAGTCAGAATTTTTATACCATAACCCGCAGCTCTGAGTCGAAGACATCAAAGCTGAGTTTAATTTTGTGCCTTCTTCCTTTCTCTCGTGTTTCTATTTCTTCCTTCCTTCCTTCCTCATCTTTTTCTTCTTCTTTTCATCTCTTCTTTTAACTTTTCTTGCTCCATTCCTTCTCTTATTTTTCTTTCTTTCCTTCCTTTGCTCACCTTTTTCTCCTTCCTTCTTCCCTTCTTCTTATTCCTTCCTTCTTTCACTCATCTTTCTTTCTCCTTCCGTCTCCCCTTCCCTTCTTCTTATTACTTCCTTCCCTCATCTTTCTATTTCTATTTGTTTTATTTTTAGTTACTTTTATCCTTTTCCTTTCTGTCATGTTTCTATTTCTCCTTCCTTCCTTCTTTCCTTCTTTCCTTCTTTCCTTCCTTCCTTCCTTCCTTCCTCCTCCTCCCTCCCTCCCTCCCTCCCTCCCTCCCTCCCTTCCCTTCCTTCCTCCCCTTCCTCCTTCCTTCCTTTTCCTTTTCCTTTTCCTTCCTTCCTTTCCTTTCCTTTCCTTTCCTTTCCTTTCCTTTCCTTTCCTTTCCTTTTTCCTTCCCTCCTTCATTCCTTCTTTTTGATGGGCTCTCCATCTTTGCAGATTTGGGGATAGAGATTGGGAAGCCCCCTTTCACAAAAGGCTTAACTCGCTTCTCTACACATTGCTGAGGGTTGGGATAGATGACTCTTAGGATCCCGCCTGAATCATATCATTCTACGATTCTAATACATCCAGACCCGTTCAAACACCAGTGGCTTGAAGTCAAGTTGCAAAACGGCCGTTTCTGGACGGCAGCTTTTAAAACTTTTTTCATACAGCCAGAATCTGAATTGAACGAAACAATTCTGTGAAGTTTAATACCTTCCCACCCTCCGGCCCCACCCTGTCCAAGCCCCCACCACCACCATTCCCAAAATCCAAAACACCACGCCATGGGATGTATCTCCCACCCCATAACCATACTTGCCATGAAATACAACCCCGATTTCTCCAATTAGCCTCAAACAGATGTGGCCATGCAACCGACTAAGCCTTAAACGCGAAATATCAAACCGCGCCGAACCGAAAGGCAGGATGCTGGTGGATTCCTGCAATGTGGGAACTGGGTAAACCAGGGCTGTTTCTCAACTGTGAATGATGATTGGAGGAATGTAAAATAAGCAATGCACACACCCCCCCTCCCAAAGATTTGGAATTTAAGTCACAATCCACCTAGCAGCTGTTCCGGGTCTGGTTAGCTTCTTCCCAGCAAATTGCAAGGACCCAAGTAAAAGAGACCGAAGGGGCAGTTTTCAGCTGCTGCCATAGCAACAGAGCCAGCATTCCTAGAAGGGTGGGGGCTGGGTCTTCTCCACCAATAGAGCATCACTTGCCAGGCTGTTCCATTTCTAACTGTGGTTTGATTCGAGGAAGCCCACCCCCCCCCCCCAGCCTGCTCCACCAATCAGGCCCTCCGCCAGCCGAGCTTTGTGGAAAGGAGCCCTGCCAGCCTGCCGTTTGCTCCAAGCTGCAGGGTGGCAACGTTGTGGAGGACAGGAAGCAGAAGGCAATTCCAAGCCAGGGTCCCTCTCCCCAACACTCTCCCCCCCCGCGCAGTTTCCCATCTTTTGTGAGCATCTGATATTAGCACAATTGAGAAAGTCCAGAAATATTTCACAAGAAGAGTTCTCCACTCCTCTACTCGCTGTAGAATACCTTATGCCACCAGACTTGAAATCCTAGAACTAGAAAACCTTGAATTACGCCGTCTTCGGTCTGACTTAAGCATGGTATACAAAATCATACATTGCAATGTCCTACCTGTCAATGAATACTTCAGCTTCAACCATAACAACACAAGAGCACACAATAGATACAAACTCAAAGTAAACCGCACCAAACTTGATTGCAGGAAATACGACTTCAGCAATAGAGTGGTCAATGTCTGGAATACTCTACCCGACTCTGTAGTTTCTTCCCCAAACCCCAAAAACTTTAACCTTAGACTGTCTACTATTGACCTCACCCCTTTCCTAAGAGGTCTGTAGGGGGCGTGCATAAGCGCACCAACGTGCCTACCGTCCCTGTCCTATTGTTTCTCTTATTCTTTTATTTTTCTTATATGTAACCATTTCATGTATTCACAACTATGTATACATTTATACTTATTATCTTGTAAACAATTGGCAAATCAAATAAATAAATAAATAAAATAAATAAATCTTGGAAGATGTGTGCAAGCTGCAAGCCCACCAGCCTCAGGGGTTGTCAGTCAGGGCTCTGCAGGCAGAAGGGTGTACATAATTGGAGGCCGGTTGCAAACATGTAGAAGTAAGACAAAAGTTAAGACAAAGAGAAATTCCTTGTGTGTCCGATCACACTTGGCCAATAAAGAATTCTATTCTATTCTTAAGTAGACAACAACTGAACCCCAAATTCCCACCACTGAGCAAGACAGCTTCCGGGTGACTTGGGCCCCGTTTTATGACCTTTCTTGCCACTGTTGTTAAGCAAATCGCCGCACTTGTTAGTAACCTGATTGTTAAGTCATCTGGCTTAACAATCGACTTCAGTTGTCAGCAGGTTGCAAAAAGGGCCCCCCCGCAACTGTCGTAAGTACATGCCAGTGGCCAAGCCTCTGAATTTTGATCACGTGACCTTGGGAATATTGCAACGGTTGGGTGAAAAACAGACCCGAGTCTCTTTTTTTTAATAAGTTGAAACTGTCACTAAACAAATGGTTATAAGTCAGGAACTTACGCTTAGTGACTGAATGTTCCCACTGCTTTTGAGTAGGGAGGGGGGAAATTTGCTTCCTTATTTCCTCCTGGAACACAGACTCAGACAGAGAACACAAAAGAGCTGATCTGAAATTAACCGCTTGCCACCAAAAACGGGAAGCAAAAATTTACCAACAAATAACACAAACGAGTTGCAGTACTTAATTCTCCTAACGCAAAGGACGCTTCTTTTTTCCCACCCTGGTAGTAAATGTATAGATAATTTTACACCTAGGGGTGCCAGAAAATTAAAATTGCTTCCCTTTTTGATGAGAAGCGTTTCACAGTCCAGGCTGAGGTTTGTCAGAGGAATATTCTATTTTTAAACTGAGTGGCCCAAGCAGACCCTTAAATGGGCTGAAGCACCACATCACGAGAGGCGCACTTTTGCACTTAGCTAAGACACTAACACCTCCTTTTGGGGGGGGGGGTTGGAAATTTGCACTTGAAGCGGAGGTGGAGGTGTGCACATATTTTTTTTAGCTGGGAATAAGGTTGAGCTTATTATTACCCAAAGAAACCCGAAGACACATCCTTCCTTGCCCTGAGTTACGAGCACGCAATTGTGGAGCGCTAAGGCGATCCACAATCAGAAGGGCACCTTGTGACTCTGCATAACCAACATGAGAATGATATGGGCGATTTCACATCTCTTAAAAAATGAAAGTTGGCTTCACCCAGGAACAACTTTTCTCAGGATAGTTTGGGGAAACGAAAACCCGAATTCTACCGACACCGTTAACAGTTCCACGTTTCAATCTGGGTCATTGGGGGTGGAGGGGGAAACCCAACTTTTGAAGGCTGCTCCTGAAGTCTCATGTTAGAACTACGATCCCAAGGGCACAGAACGAGGAAGCCAACCCTGGTTCTAAGTGTGGCTGAGACTGAGAGCAACAGAGGAGGACGTCATGACTAGACAACTGTGGTGTGTGCTTTACCTGGGGCTTCCCTTGAAGACTGTACAGAATGCCCCAACCTAGAGGGAAACTCCTTCAAAAGACGCTGCCCGAGTTTTACAAACAGATTTTGCCAAAATGTGGCACTGAGCTCTGCTTTTCCAGCAAAACTGTGACATAACAAGCAACGAATTCATTTACTGGCCCCTGGGTTCACTCTTCAACTGCGACAAAAAGATTGTAAAATCATATGTGTGTGTGTGTGTATGTGTATCTACCTGCCTATCCACCTACCTACCTACCCATCCATCCATCCATCCATGTGAAAAACGATTCTTTTTTCAGTGCCGTTGTGAGTTTGGACAGTCACTAAACGAATGGTTGTAAGTTAAGAACTACCTGTGTTCTCAGCCAGGGGCTACCTGTATGGAAACAACCTCTGCTGAGATTTCTGAATCTGCCCCATGTCCTCTCAGGGACCTTACCTTGGCCACAAAATCTAGCAGACTTAACCTCTTGCAAGAGTCATGTCAAAAGATCAGAGATGGAATTTACCCAAGACTTCACTTCATTGAGGATCGAAAGAGAGAGGAAATTTTCTTTTCCAGAGACTTGGGAGGGGGATGTTCAAATTGACAATGATTGCCGCTGCCCCCCCCAAAAAAAAAGCAGGTCAACACATGCTGTCCTGTGGTTTTAAAATCCGGAATGATCTCACCGCAGTTGGCCCAACTCAGCCGAAGAGTTGGCCCAACTCAGCCGAAGCAGAGCGGGCAAAATTGGCAATGCCAAGAAGATGCCAACACAACTCCCTATGCCAGATTTGGGGAGGTTCGGAAGAAAGTTTCAGCGGGTCTTCAAGATCTCCTTCCCAGGTTTTTTTAAAATCCTCATCTCACATAAACAGGAGCTGCTTGTTCATAGTGAAGAGAAGGACCAGGGGAGACATGATAGCAGTCTTCCAATATTTGAGGGGCTGTCACAGAGAGGAGGAAGGGGTCAAGCTATTTTGCAAAGCATCTGAAAGCCAGACAAGGAACAATGGAAGGAAACTGATCAAGGAGAGATTCAACCTGGAAATAAGGAGGAATTTTCTGACAGTGAGAGCAATCAACCCATGGAAGAGAAGTTGCCTTCAGAAGTTGTGGGAGCTTCATCACCTGAGACTTCCAAGAAGAGACTGGACTGCCATTTGTCAGAAATGGTGTAGGGTCTCCTGCTTGGGCATGGGGTTGGACTAGATGACCTATAAGGTCCCTTCCAACTCTGATTATCTGTTAAATCTGTTAAATTTCAGGAGTAATTGCATTGGTGTTTTTAACGGAATGGTTTCAATCAGCCTGTCAGACGTCTGATTATAACATCAGGTGGGGATTCACTTCCTTGCTTAGCGACAAAAACAAAACCGCTCACCCTAACCACTTTTTCTTCCTTAAAGAAACTTTAAAAACTTCTAGATAATATTCAAGTGAACAAGCTTCCCCTTCAGATGTCCATGAATGCCCAGAAGTGGATGAAGAACAAAAAAAAAAAAAAGAAGGGGAAAATATTTGCAAAGAACGCCGAGGCACTGAAAGCAAGAAAAAGGCCGTTGTTTAGGCAAGCAAATGAATTATTTACGGGAACTTCACATCCATTAAATTCATTGTGTTTGCAGTCCTTCCTCCTTGAAAGAGTTAGGTCATTGTACGCTTACTTCATAGCTGTAATAACAGGAATATTTCTCAGGAAACGCCAATTAGATCTTCTGGTCAGAACTCCAGACAAAATCCAGCCTGGCAAGGATAAATCCATAGCAGGGCATTTTCCAGACTGGCTCATTCTGGAAAAGATCAAAAGGATCTCGCTATTGCAATCCTCAAAGTGACTCACCTAACAAACGTGGCAAGAAGCGTCTTAAAATGGGGCAAAACTCACTGAAGAAACGTCTCACTTAGCAACATAAATCTTGGGCCTCAATTGTGCTCATAAGTTAAGGAATAACAGAGTTGGAAGGGACCACAGAGGACATCTAGTCCAACCCTTTGCTCAAGCAGGAGATCCTAGACCATTTCAGACAAACAGCTGTCCGGTCTCTTCTTGAAAACCTCCAGTGATGAAGCACCCACAA
Organism: Notechis scutatus; assembly: GCF_049901735.1. Taxonomy (NCBI): domain Eukaryota; kingdom Metazoa; phylum Chordata; class Lepidosauria; order Squamata; family Elapidae; genus Notechis; species Notechis scutatus. Next base: position 7,708,025 of record NC_142023.1, read on the forward strand.
CTTCTGGTGGCAAGGAGTTCTGCTGATTGTTCTCCAAAATGTTTTTTTTTTTCCCCCTTGCAAAGTGTTTTTTTTCCCCCTCCCTGATGATATTTTCTGCCTATCTCCGATGTGTAACTTTAAAAGAGTAAAGAGGGGGAGAATAGATCTGCCTTGCACAGGAAGGAAAAGTAAAGGAAACTGAAGTTTAGAAAAAGAAACCACAAGGCAGAAGACAAGATTCTTATCTACGATGGATTTGAGAATTTGCAGAAAGAACCGTCTGTTTTTAAACGATGCTCTTCCTTGTTTCTATGTTTTATTATTGTCCACTTTGCACTCCTGAATTCCTCCTTATTTCCACAAACCTGAGATCTTTCAAAGGGAAGGAGGTAGTCCTCATTTTAAGACCAGCAGAAAGGAGCTAAGAGAGAGGTTGGTATTTCTGACCTGACCATAGAGACCCATTCCCCCATCCCAACCAATTTATGGAGAGGAGAGTCCAACCTTCAAACCCAAACGAGAGATTGTTTAGCACTGATGGCTGTTATGATTTGTCCTTTTTAGCTTCTCTTCAAAAGAGAGATTGGGGGGGGCGGGGAGGAAACCCCAACTCACAGCTTTAAAAGCATTAACTCCTGCAAGAGTCCTGCTAAAGTATGCATCTATCCAGTTGGAATCGATTTTAAAAACAAAAAAACAAAACGATTCTGTGTTTTGGTTTTATTTTCACAAAGCCACTCATATTTTCTTCCAGAGGGGATTTAGCACAGAAACGTTCTTTGTTGCTTACATTCTTCAACAGAATCTCAAGCATAAATAGCAATCCACAGTGCAAAAATAAGTATTTTTCATGACCGGGAGAAAATTAGGATATCTGCCCGAGACTGTGTTAGCTACTACAGTATTATTTTAAAATTCTGCAACAAGCATCTATTTTGACAAAATAGGGAGCACTTTGCAAACGGCATAAATTATTCAAATAAAACAAACATTGCTCTTTTTTTTTAAAGCTTTATTTTAAAATTGGCCATGTTCAGTTAAGTGGCACAGACAGATTTCCTCCTGCAGTTCATCCTGACCAAGATAAAGTGTTTGCTCCGAGTTCAGCTCATTCAAAGTTACCCAGGCATTTTCCAGAGTTTTTTTTTTTCAAAGTCATGAGATCTAGAAACTTGCGCCTCCTTCACTGGAGGAGAGAAAGGAAAGAAAATCAAACTGCTTTTCCATACCATGTTCCAGGAGGAAATAAAGGAGAACAGGGAAAAGATAAACCAGGAGGAGGAGGAGGAGATGGATAATGAGTAGGGAAGTAGGAGGAGGAGGAAGGAAGAACAGGAGGAAGAAGAGAAGGGAAGAGGAGGAAGGAGGAGGAAGAGGAATAAGAGGAAAAATAGGAAGAGAAGGAAGAGGAGGGAGGAGGAGGAGGAAGTGAAGAAGGAAAAGGAGAAATAATTCTGCAACCCAAGTTCATTCTGAACTCTCATGCTTGTCACTGCAGTTTTACAACATTTGCAAGGCTGTGGAACATGGGGATGCAGCAGTGATGGGTTCCTGCACTTGGTGCGTGTTACCTAAATGCCACCATGTTGTTTGTGCATCCTGTCTCATCTCTTTGTGTAGAATATTGAAAATGGAGGAAGCACATTCTTGGCCCCAGGGTGACCTTCCTGTCCATTCTCTCTTCCTTTTGTCTCTTAGTTTCTTCCTCCGCTTGGTTTATTTTGCAGCCTCACTTCACACACACACACACGCGCGCACACAAACACACACACAAACCTACGTAACTGCACATTTCCCCTCCTGCTCCCCCTCTCCGAAAAGCCAGGACCTCTAAACACAAACCAACAACCCTCTCCTTCTCATTGTAAGAAAAGAAAAGAGGAAAATCAATTCCTCTTCAGTGCAAAAGTAAAAAAACAGAATAACAGAGTTGGAAGGGACTTTGAAGGTCTTCTAGTCCAACCCCCTGCTCAAGCAGGAACCCTACCCCAATTCCAGACAAATGACTGTCCACTGTTCTGGAATACATAAAAACAAGGACTGAGAGTTCTTCAAAAAGGCAAATAGGTGCTAATGGGAAAAAAATTAAAAAACGATGTCCCCCAAAACCATCAACTACGTTTGCTTTCTACGATGCTAAAATACAACTTAAGAGCTCTTGGTTTCTGCAGATGCTACCACCGCTGTCACGTCTCAACTTCCTTCTTATTTTACTTCATTTTTCCTTCCGTTCAATCACGTCCGATTCTCAAAGAGACTTCCTGGACAAGCCGCTGCCGTTTTTTTGGCCAGGTTTTGCAGAAACGGTTTGGCATTGTCTCCTTCCTAGGGCTGAGAGAAAGTGGCTGGCCCCAGGACCCCTGGCACAGCCTACATCCTGCCAGGATGGCTTTGACACAATCCAACGACAAGGTTTGGTTACCCCAGGTCCTTGGAAGGGACCAAATCCAGGCTGTGCAACCAACTGTGATAAGAACATATTAGTCTTGGATATACTTCTGGTTGTCAAAATCAATTGGACAGAAACACAACTCGGAAACACTTTGAACTCTGAAATGCATAGAAGACACCAAACTGCTCGAGGAAGTTCCGAGAAAGAAGAGGGATTTTTTTTTTTCAGAGGAAGTTGATCAGGAGGGTGTGTTAAAACACGCATCATGGCTTCTGCAAATGCAGCACTCATGACAGACATAAGATTGTACATTTGACTCAAACGTGCCTTCATTGGGCATCTTCTATAGTTGGGTCAGGATCCAACTCCAGATCTTCTGGTGCTATTTTAGGATTCTGGGAGTTAAAATCCTGCAAACACCAGGAATTATTGCCCCACTGTACAGTCTTTCTTGCCATGGTTGTGGCAAAAATATTCCCCGTTATACAGACAGACAGACAATCAATCAATCCGAATAGACCTGGAAGGGACCTTGGAGGTCTTCTATTCCAACCTCCTGCTTAAGCAGCAGACCGTACCTGGGCCATTCCAGAGAAAAGGTTGTCCAGTCTCTTCTTAAAAGCCTCCAGTGATGCAGCACCCACAACTTCTAGTGGCAAGCGGTTCCTCTGGTTGATTGTTTTTCACTGTCAGGAAGTTTCTCCTTAATTGCAGGTTGTGTTTCTCCTTGATTAGTTTCCATCTGTTGTTTCTTGTCCTACCTTCTGGTGTTTTGGAAAATAAGTTGACCCCTTCCTCTTTGTGGTGGCCTCATGTGATCACCATTTTGGGACTCGATTCTGGAAATTTGGGGATCAATTGTGATCATAAATCAAGGACTACCTATAGAATTGCCTTGGACAGCGAGATGGGCACCCTATCAATTTCATTTTAAAATATAATAAATATGATATACTTCTCAATTGAATTAATTCTTTGCTTCGTCATCTGAAAAAGGATGCAGGATTATTTTATCTTTTAAAGAAATAGCTCAAAATCCCCAAATGGGCTACGAGGAACCAAGGGTTTGCTTTGCTCCTATATGAATTTGTCTAATGTGAAAGACAGTTGCTAAAATGCAACAGGATTTAATTGAAGAAGAATAAAGTTATCGATTACAAACACACACACACACAGCTTTTATGATTTATTGATACACAAACAAGATTGAATATAATCGCTGGGTAATAACAGTTTATGTCCCAAAGCTTTGCCTGTTCAAATCCATATTTATGGATTTCATGCTCGTCACAAAACAATCGGATGTAAAGTTTGGCATTTTGATCAGATACCGGTTTATAAATAAAACACAGAGAAAACCCTGCAGATATAATAGATGTTTCCTAGCAATCAATCAGTAGGGAAATAATAAATGGATTTTTCTGGATGGGGCAATTAATGGATTAAACTATTAAGCAGCCAGATATTTGAATATATGGGTGGAAAGTTTGGGCTGAAGCAGTAGGGGGCAGATACAGATCGCCCTCAATCATTTAGTGATTGCTCAAAGTTAAACAGCACTGAAAAATGTCCATGTTTCACACTTATGACCATTGCATCCTCAGGGTCACGTGGTCCAAATTCCAACAGTTGGCAAACGACTCATATTTACGACGGTTATAGTTTTCCTGGGGTCATGTAATCCTCTTGTGACCTTCCAGTGACGAGAGGTTTTTAACTTGATAACTTGGGTTGACTTATGCTCTCTAAACCAAGGGTGACTTAGTAGCTAAACCCTGATAATGAAGTCCCGCGTGGCTTTGTGTGATATGCAGAGAAGGACCAGTTTCAAACCAAACCAAATGTTAAGCATTTCATGGTACCGAAGAGCGAATCCCTCCCATTCTCTTCCAGTTGTAGAAAATTAAAGATTGAGCTCCACGTGACCCCACCAGCGCTTCCAAAACCAACCGGGGGAAAAAGCTGCCTTCCATAACCACAAATACACACACGGCAGCCACAAGTTACAGAGATCTATCATTAGAACAAGGGCCTGAGTTTATTTCCAAGAAAAAACAAACCAGGACATTGGATTTATCTACTAAAAGTCAAGGTGGGTGGTGAAAGGAGGTTAGACAGGGCCAAAGGCTGCTCTGAGCTACTCAGGGGCTAGTTCCTGAGGAGGAAGAGAAAGGAAGGAAGGAAGGAAGAAGAGAAGGAAGAAGAAGGAAGGAAGGAAGGAAGGAAGGAAGGAAGGAAGGAAGGAAGAAGGAAAAAGGAAGGAAGGAAGGAAGGAAGGAAGGAAGAAGAAGGAAAGGAAAGAAGGAAGGAAGGAAGGAAGGAAGGAAGGAAGGAAGAAGGAAGGAAGGAAGGAAGGAAGGAAGAAGGAAGGAAGGAAGGAAGGAAGGAAGGAAGGAAGGAAGGAAGGAAAGGAAGGAAGAGAAGGAAGGAAGGAAGGAAGGAAGGAAGGAAGGAAGGAAGAAAAGGAAGGAAGGAAGGGAAGGAAGGAAGGAAGGAAGGAAGGAAGGAAGGAAGGAAGGAAGGAAGGAAGGAAGGAAGGAAGGAAGGAAGGAAGGAAGGAAGGAAGGAATAGCAATTGCACTTAGACTTATATACTACTTCATGATACTTTACTGCTCTCTCTAAGTGGTTTACAGAGTCAGCCTCTTGCTCCCAATAATCTGGTTCCTTATTTTACTGACCTCGGAAGGATGGAAGGCTGAGTCAACCTTGAGCCAGTCAGAATTGAGCTGCTGGCAGTCGGCAGAGTCAGCCTGCAATGCCGCCCTCTAACCACTGCGCCACCTGTTACTTTGAGCAGCATGCTCACCCAGACCATCCATTCCACGCATTCAAGGGCCTAAGCAACCAGCAGACATACCATCATCCCCCGCCCGCCTTGTCTTATTCAGCGACCACCACAGGTTCTCCGTCAAAGAGAGCATCAGCCGCGTAATTGGCTGATTACTCGACAGCCGAGCCCTCCGACTCTTGCAAACGCCGAGAACCAACCCTGATCCAAGCAACGATTCTGCAATTCTCCAACCTGTTTGGTTTCTAAAATGGCCGTCCTTCTTCAGTAGATCAACGCCTTCCTTATCTCAGGCAACCTGGCCTCGAAGTTGGAAATGCACCAAGTGCATTACACACTCTTCAGTCAACAGTTCAAATCCTGGCACCTGGAGTCTCAGTTTACATTTGGACGACACTGAGAGGGGATAAGTCCATTTCAAAACCCTTTGCTCCTTTTCCTAACGCCAAAGGAAAAATTGTTGGGCTCGGTTTCCCCAAACAATACAGGTAGTAGCCATTTCTCCCTTGCTCCACAGTGTCTAACAAGGAAAAGGAAGAGTGTCACAATCTTAAAGGACACTATACCCAGCGGCTGACAGAAGCCACCTGTCTCCAAAGGACTTATAAAAAGTCCCAAGGGGGGAAATAAAGCATCTGATGATGGTACCTTCTCTGGTAAGGCAACGTTTGCAAGAAGACAACCAACCTCAGACCTGCTGTATATAAACAGGGAGCAAGTCACGTTCACTAGCCTGGATGATGGGTAATGAAATGTCTGCATGCAAACAATCCAAGTTCAGAGAGCATCAAAGGCTCCACGCTTCTCCACTCCACAAACTCTACTTTCTTCTAGCCCCGCTGATGCTACTGATTATTAATTACTAGTATTCTATAGTAGATTACTAGTGAACTGGTGATTGTAATTGGGTAATGAAAATGTCTGCAAGAAAACCAGAAAGTTCAGAGCTAGGGAGCAACTAGGGAACGCATGCTGGACTGATCATGTTCCCTAGCTGGGTCATGAAATGTCTGCAAGAAAACAACCACACTCAGAGAGCACCAAAAACTCCACGCTCCTCCTCCTCTCCTTGTCCTCCTCCTCCTCCATTCCACAAACTCCCCTCCTTCCTAGCACTGATGATGTTCCCTAGCTGGGTCATGAAACATCAGAAAGAAAAACCACCAAGCGCAGAGCGGCTGTACACTCATTGGCACTGATGCTGTTTTCCTAGTTTTGGTCACCTGTTACACTAAACCAGAGTTTCCTTCACAGAGTTGTTAAACCAAACCTCACATCAGCTCGGTTTGTGCACCGAGCCGAGCAATGAAAGCATGCTCAACCCCTCAGGCTGAATTTTCATACACTCTTTTAACCAAAAGTACATTTGGTTTTTGGGACCTTGTTTTGTAAGCCACTAATTATGGCCTATTGAGCAAAATAGGCCACTACGTTCATCCAACAATCCAAAGTAAACATGGCTTAATGAGATTAATCTATCCAACCGGGTGACTGGTCTTATTTCATATTTGAGGCAAAAAATTAGGTTTCCTTCCCAAATCCACTGTAAAGCTTTAAATGTGCATGACACTACAACAGAATCCCAGAGTTGGAAGGGACCTTGGAGGTCTTCTAGTCCAACCCCTTGCAGTCTCCTTTCCTTTCCAATCTTCCGACAGAAGAAAATTCAGTGAATGAAATATGCAGGCATCACCGCCCCCTTAATTTCCCTTTCCTTAATTGATCGCAACTACAAAGTTGTTTGTTCTCTTTCTTGCTTTTATATTCCCCCCACCACTTCCCCAGTGAACATGTGAGTCAACAGAAACAGGAAGCCAAAGACACCCTATTTCATCGTGAATGTCATTCTTCCTTAAAAGTCTTTTGCTTTCCAATTTGCCATGAATACATATTAGAAAGAAAGAAAGAAAGAAAGAAAGAAAGAAAGAAAGAAAGAAAGAAAGAAAGAAAGAAAGAAAGAAAGAAAGAAAGAAAGAAAGAAAGAAAGAAAGGCTGCATTCACCCAACACGTTCAATTAGGCCAGTTGAAAACTGGCAGCATTCACACGATATCCTTACTATCTTGTATCTTTTTCTTCTTCTAGCTACTCAGCCCATTCGATTAGGTTACTATCTTTGTGCAAAGCTGAAAACTGTTACTTCAGAAAAAAAAAAAGATTAAACTTGTTGAGTGAGCACCGCTCCTATGTTCATAAAACACACCCATGTGTAAGCTGTGGGCTAATGTCTCCGATTTATATAGCCAAAAGGTTGGATTCACACCGGAGGCCAAGGAGAGCCTGGCTGATTTGGGGGTATGTTTGGGTTTGGGCGAAGAGCAAAGGACCCCCTCCCCCAACTTAATTCTGAAAGTCGGGGGGGTTGGGGGCTTGTCATGAAAGAACAGCCAGAGAGCCCTGAGAAAGAACAGCCAAAGAGCCCCCTTTACAAGGTGGGTAAAACCGTCAAGAGAGACTCCAGAAACGTCTTTTTAAAAGCAGAAAAAGATGGACGGATAGACATGGTCTCTTACAGACATGATCTTTTCAAGAAAAGCAGTCAAGCTGATTCATGTCATGAAAAGGCAGACAGAAACCAGAAATAAATAAATGCACCTTTCTTCCACCCCCTCCCATTAAATAAAAAAGATTTCAGCCTTTCTCTTCCATCCAGGTAGTTCTCAGCACTACCAGCCAAAGGTACCTCCTGGTTTGGAAAAACCTTAAAGAGGTTGCATGCATTCACACTCCTTTAGCTAAACCTGGTTTTCTCTCTCTCTCTCTCTCTCTCTCTCTCTCTCTCTCTCTCTCTCTCTCTCTCTCCTTCTCTCCATCTATCTATCTTGGTGGCTGGAATCGAAAGGGGGGAGGGAAGGCCGCAAGGGGGGCGGGGGGGGACGGAGGAGAAACGCTGGAAAACATGGGGAAGGGGAGGTGCCTGCATCGAAGACCCCTGCCTATAAAAGAAGGTGCAAAATATATATATATATTAAGAAACAGCCTCTGTCACCAAGATAGTTTTTGCCTTAAACCACCAAGCAGAAAAATATCAGACTCTCCTGATTATTCTTTTTTTAAATATTATTTTAGCGAAGGAAGAAAGCAGAATTTTGGGGGGTGGGTGGAAATCATTATTCACACCCCCCCATACACACAAAGATTCTCCAGGTCTCTGTCCTGTTGGTCAGGCGTTTCTGACTTCGCTTCCACACCCCATCACTCCAGCCTTCCTCCTTCTCTCCCACCCAAGACGGATCGGCTTAAACTCAGCCACATTTTTTTTTTTTTTAAAAAAAAAGCCCATTTCCGTCCCTTCGGTTGAAAAATGCGATTTTTTCTTTTTTTTTTTGGCCGCTTCCATCCCACCGGGGCTCGTGTCCTTCGCGATTGCATCAGTGGAAATAATAATAATAATAATAATAATAATAATAATAATAATAATAATAATAATAATAAATCATAACCTAGCATAGTTCTCTTATTTGCTGTGTACACTGTAGTTTTTGTGAATGATAATAAATAAATAAAATAAATAAATAAATAAATAAATAAATAAATAAAGAATTGCAGCCGAGGTGACCAGGCACACGCTCCCCCCAAAAGCTGCCTCCCCTCCCTCCATCACAAATGCATTTTACTCATCGGGAGGAAACGGATCGGCTGCAAAAGAACACGAGGACTCCGCTTTTTTGCAGACCGTTATTTTCTCTCTCTTTTTCCTCCTCTCCGGGAGGCGGAGGAGAAAAAAAAAACCAAAACGCTGCGAAGGAAAGATGGAAAAAAATATATCTCTCTCTCTCATTTTTCTCTCCGGTTTTCTTTGCCCGGGGAAGTTTGCGCATCGGCGGGAGGGGGCTGAGCGAGGGGAAGGGGCGAGCTCCAGCTCTCCCCCTGCTGCCCAGAAAGACCTCCCCCCTTCCCCCCGGACCCTGGCTACAGCCTTGGCACTGTCCTGCCCCCCCCCTTCTCCCCAATTCCAAGGGGAGACTTACCCACAGCTCGGTGCCCCAATTCATGGTGCCAGCAGGCTGCGGGGCTGGCGAAGCGGCGGCGGGGTCCTCTGCAAAGCGGCTGGGCTGGAGGGGAAGGAAGGGTCTCGGGGAGGGGGTGGTCTTCAGCCCCTTCTTCTTGCTGCCGCCTCCCGCCGTCGGAGGCGAGCCCCCTTCCGAGCCCTTTGCCCAACTGGCATAAAGCCGGCCAATTGCAAAGCCCCGAAGGCAAAAGGAGAGGAGAGAAAGGGGGGCTTTTCGCCTGCTTTGTCTGTCTGTCTTTCTGTCTGTCTGTCAGGTCTCTTCGGGGACGTCTCCACTCCCTTTAAAAAAAAAACCAAGCAAAAATAAAATAGAATAAAATTAAAAATCCGGACTTGCTATCTGCTCATCGCTTCCTCCGTCCGGAGCAAAAAAATATATGTATGGCTCAACTCCGAAAGCTTAGGGAAGGGAGGGGGGGAGATTGACAGCTCGGGGAGGCGGGAGGGGGGAAATGGGGAGAGCACGCATGCGCCGGGGGTGAAGAAGAGAAGGAGCGAGCGTGCAAAAGAGGGGGAGGGGAAGAGAGGAGGAAGAGCAGGGGGCTCCCGGGATTGCGCAAGCGCGAGAAGGTGGGGGTCTTTGGCACACACACACACACGCACAAAGACCCCAACCTTAAATGGGTTGAGCAAGACGCCGGCGCCTTTTGCAAAGCTTCCAGCGCAACCTTAGGACAGCCAGCAGCTGGGGTGGGGTGCGGTGTGTGGAAAGATATTGGGGTGGGGTCGGGGGGTGACGGTCAGCTGCGCAAAAGCCTCCCCCCCCTTAGCCTGGCTGTCGGGAGAGCGCAGCGGACTGGATCCGGATTTGCGCCTTTGCAAAAGGAGAACCCGACGCGCCAATGCCTTGAAGGCGGATCCGCGGGGTGGAGAGGGCGCAACTCTGCTTGGCCAGAAGCAGACGTGCTGCAGCTAACTGGGCTGGCCGCGTGGACGTAACGCCCCCCCTCCCCGCCACCTTCCTCAGGCCTGTGGTCAGCCAGCTGTCCAAACCCTGCAACTACAATCAATCCATCGGGGATAGAGCTGGAAGGGACTTCGGAGGTCTTCTAGTCCAGCCCTCTGCTCAAATAGGAGACCTTACACCATTTCAGACAAGGAGCTGTCCAGTCTCTTCTTAAAAAACCTCCAGTGATGGAGCACCCACAACTTCTGGTGGCAAGGAGTTCCTCTGATTAATTGTCTTCACTTTTAGGAAGTTCCTCCTTAGTTCTAGGTTGCTTCTCTCCTTGATTAGTTTTCACCCCTTGCTTCTTGTCCTGCCTTCTGAAGGTGCTTTGGAGAATAGCTTGACTCCCTCTTCTTTGGGGCAGCCCTCAAATACTGGAATGCTGCTATCATGTCCCCCCTAGTCCTTTTTTTATCTAGACTTTAGAACAGCTGCTAAACTCTTCTGGTTGTAACCCAAGGACTCCCTGAACTTGGTAGGAAGGTAGCTGGGAACCTTGCGCTCTTGAAGGCTTTCCACCTCAACGGGTTGCACAGCCGCCATCCCAATTGGCAGAACAGAAGGGCTCTGGGAGATCATCTAACCCAGCCCCCCTGCAGGTCCACACAGTAGTCTTGTGTGAGGGTACGGTTTGGCCAATCCCACCAGGACAACAGCGAAGGAGAACAATGTGTGTGTGTGTGTTGTGCATGAAAACAACCATTGTTCTTTGTCAGAGCCACTGCGAGACCTCCGGTCAACAAGAATGCAGTGAAAACGCCCAAATGTCTTGCGGATGATCGCAGTTGTGAAGGTGCCGTAGGGCAGGATCGGAATTAAAATCTCTAAAATACATCTTATTCGGTATGTGTGTGTGTGTGTGTGTGTGTGTGTGTTACATCTGCGTTTTGGAGACCCAGTCAAAACACCAGACTAGAAGGTAAGAAAATGTGAGTTCTAGTCCCGCCTTAGCCATGAAAGCTGGCCAATCATCAGGAGTCAGGAAATTCTAGTCTCACCTTTAGCATGAAAGACAGCTGGGTGACTTTGGGCCAATCACCAGGAGACTGGGAGTTCTAGTCCCGCCTAAGGCATGAAAGCTGGTTGGGTAACCTTGCACCAATCATTAGGAGACTGGGAGTTCTAGTCCCGCCTTAGGCATGAAAGACAGCTGGGTGACTTTGGGCCAATCACCAGGATACAGTGAGTTCTAGTCCCCTCTTAGCCATGAAAGCTGGTTGGCTAATCTTGGGCCAATCACCAGGAGACTGAGAGTTCTAGTCCAGCTTTAGGCATGAAAGCTGGTTGGGTAACCTCTGGCCAATGATCAGACGATAATGAATTCAAGTCCCGCCTTTGATATGCAAAATCAGCTGGGTGACTTTGGGCCACTCCCTCTCTCTCAGTCCAACCCACCTCACAGGGTTGTTGTGGGGAAAATAGGAGGAAGGAGGAGTATTTGTGTGTGTGTGTGTTTGCCGCCTTGAGTTATTTGCAAAAAGCAATGAAAAGGCAGGATATGAATAAATAAATGACAATACCCATATTCCCCCTCTCTCCCGAAGAAAAAGCTGCCTTCTCATGGCAGAAACTCCCTACTGAGTAACCGTGGCGAAGGCCTGCCCCGAGTTCAAATCATGCACCCCCGAACCGAAGCATTTTTCCTTCTCCTTCCTGCCTCTTCCTCTTTGTCAATGTTTAGATGGCGAGCTGTTTGGGACCCAGTGTAAACAAGCCGTGGATTTTCATAAGAAGCCCTCAACTTAACAATGTAGTGACCATTCAAAGTGAACAATGGCCCTGAAAAGAAGGGACCCGCCACCGGTTCTCGCACTTATAACAGTCACAGCTTCTTCCTGATCGTGCAAGTCTCATTGCCCGTTTTTTTTTGGTCGAGAAACGGATAGTAAAAATAAAATGCAGCAAGTAAAGTTTTTTTTTTTTAAAAAAAAACAACAAAATTCGATGGATGTTAATTATGAGACAGCGGAAGGAACGAAATTTTTGCATATTTTGGCCTTGGTGGTCAAGGATCAGCCCGATTTTAGAAGACCTGAGTCATTTTTGCATAGAAACTATTTTAAATACACCGAGAAAAGCAGAATTTGCTTTTTAAAAGCACGAGAGAACAGACCATAAGAAAACTGGCTGCTGCATTTGACGTGAGCAAGGCGATCCAATTCCTAGTTTCAGCTTGCAGGTGGTCCCTGACATATAGCAATAGCACTTAGACTTATATACTGCTTCACGGTGCTTTACAGCCCTCTCTAAGTTGTTTACAGAGTCAGTCTCTTGCCCCCAACAACCATCTGGGCTCTCATTTTACCGACCATGGAACGATGAAAGGCTGAGTCAGTCTTGAGCTGGTCAGGATCGAACTGCTGGCAGTGGGCAGAGTCAGCCTGCAATACTGCATTCTAACCACTGCACCACCATGGAAGGGAGGAGAGGAGAGAGGACAGGAGAGGAAAGGAAAAGCACTTAGACTTATATACTGCTTTCCAGTGCTCCACAACCCTCTCTAAGTGGTTTACAGAGTCAGCCTCTTGCCCCCAACAATTTGGGTCCTCATTTTACCCACCTCGGAAGGACGGAAGGCTGAGTCAACCTTCAGCGTGGTGGGATTCGACCTGCCAAATAGCAGTAGGAGTAGCTTGCAGTATAACTGAGTCCCAAATTTCCACTGCTAAATGAGATAGCTCTTAAGGGAGTTTCACCCCATTCTATGACCTTTCTTGCCACAGTTATTAAGTGAATCACTGCAGTTGTTAAGTTAGTAACCTCGTTGTTCAGTGAATCTGGTTTCCGCATTGACTCTGCTTGTCAGAAGATCGCACAAGGGGATCTCGTGACTTGTCATAAATATGAATCAGATGCCAAACATCTGAATTTTGATCATGTGACCACAGGAATGCCACCAGGGCTGTGTGAACAATGGTCTAAGTCAAAAATTTTTCCAGCGCTATTGTAATTTTGAATGGTCACTAAATGAACCATTATAAATCAAGCACTTTAATCAAAAGACTTTGATTATTTAAACAGAAAGACTTCGATGCTGCTCGTCTTACACACAACACATCCCCAGCCATAATGAAGCACGAAAGAAACAATAATACCAACAGCTATCAAAACTCATCAAGGATCACTTGCCACATTCAAGCACGTTCAAAGGAAAAACAACAACAACTACACATCTTTTTATGTTTCACGAAACTTTTCAGGCGGCTTTACAGAGCAAAAAAAAAAAAAGTTGAATTATGATGATCAGCTCGGTGCATTATATTAATAAACTAAACCAAGGTTAAGCCAAGCATGATTTATCTTAACATTGAACAAGGTCAGTTTTTAGAGTCCTACATTAAGACAATTCATTTTTCAATTGGTTTGTAGAATCGTTTGAATAATTAAGCAAGCAGCTTAATCATTACAACAGGAAGTCAAAGTAATGATTCTTAAATTAAATGCGTACTGAAATCTGGCAAAGAAATGTATTCACGCAACATCTAGTGGTGAAAGGGAGAACACCAGTCAATTTCACCCTGTGAGACACACACACACACACACAGACACACATATACTTCATTGCTACATTAATCTGTCTGTTTATATTTATGTCTGCAGTGTTGTCAGGTTTCAACAGGATGTTCAAAGCAAAATATTTTCTGAATCTGGCCACGAGATTAGCAACAGCAGTTGGAAAAACAGATTTTAGCCATCAAATAGGCTGGTAAAAAAACAACCCCAAATTATAACATTGGCACCACCAGAGGAATATATTACAAATATAGATTCTGCCTAATTAAACTTTTCCCCCCCCTATCAGTTATCAACTCGGGACAATCTCATCCTGCTTAAAAAGAAGATTGTATAAGTTGCCAAATTAGACAGAATGTAGTACGAAAAAGGATTGTAAACCTTTTTGTAAATTTCAGGAGTCTTCGGGCTTGTTCAAACTACTTCCGGACTTAATCTTTAACTCCTGATAAGCAAAGATATCTCTGAATATGTAAGGATCCTCAACACTTACTGTTTATAGAAGCTGAAGTAAATCCCCCTCTCTGGTATGTGTGATATTATGCAGGAAATTCAAACATGGGGTGGATTTAATATGGTGAGCCAACCTTTCTTTCCTTACACCTTCACTGAATGTACACATATTGGCTGAGAGAAGAACCAAGAGAAACCAGAATAACAATTAAAACTAGATTCAAGTAAGAAAATGCAGGAAGAAATATGGATATTGTCCTTGAACATAAATGGGTTGAATTCACCTCAAAAAAGGAAAAAAACCTTTCAACAAACTTAATAAAATGAATGTGAATATAATAGGGCTCCAAGAAGTACACAAAACAGCACAAATATCTATTGAACTACCCCAAATTGGGGGATGTGTTTACATAATTAGTGCAAAATAAAACAAGAGATGGAGAGACTAACTTTAGAAATCAAAGATAAGGGTTAGACAGGATATTATGAAGTCTAGAGTAAAATGTATTAATGGCTGGAGTCAAGGAAAAAGAAGGAAAGGGTTGACGCTTTATAGAAATAAAAGTTAAAGTTTTGTATACCAAAGAGAATGGAATATAATGGACAAATATGAGATGATACGAATACATGAGTATAAAAGACAGTTGTAGATATGTATATAATTGTAGATAAATGTAAACAGAAATAATATGCAGCTAGCACTATACTAATAACATAAGGGAAAAAGGAAATTAATAGTTATGTGTATCTCTATACTTGTATGGCCAAAATGATGCCCAAGAAAGTCGCACTATGTTCGATTGTTTTTAATGTTTATTCAATAAAATTTATTTTTTTAAAAAACATGTTGGCTGGACTACCGAAGGGTTGGGTAGAGATGAAGGCAGGGGCAGGTGAGTCTATACCTCCTGCCTTTGCAGGTTGTCTTTGTGTGTATATATATATTTATTATGTATGAAGGCTTTGAGCCTGTTTTGTGGTAGCAGAATTATTGTGAGGCTGGGTTTTGTATCTGGGATGAACACAGAGACTAAGCCATGGCTTTATCAACCATATCTTTGGCGAGTGGGTTAATCCCTATCGTGGTGGTTTATGTTATGCTTGTGGGGAAGATAAGTAAGAATATCAAGTACACACACACCATGCATACACACAAACATATACAAAAAAAACCAAACACAAATACAAGTTGGCTATATACATTTGACTGCTGATACATGTGTGTGTGTGTGTGTGTGTGTATATGTATGTATATATATTAAGTTTGTGTGAGTAAATATAAATATACTGTATATTTAGAACATAGAACAATATATAGGACTCTGTGTGTGTGTGTATGAAGTTATATAAAATATATGAGTGTATGTTCACATATATACACATACTGTGTACTTGATATATATGCATAAAGTTGAATATATAAATGTAGTGTGCATGTATATACTTACAGCAGTGTGTGTATGTGGATAGATGATAGATGAGATAGATAAATTAGACTGATTAGATAGATACAGATGATAGATAGATAAGATAGATTAGATAGATAAAAACACTCATAACCAATGAAATGTGGCTTCAGGATGCGGTGTGACAGGGTGCAGCACCCTTGGGAGACAGCAGAGGGCGCCCTTTGAGACACCCGCCTTCCCTCCATGCGCGAAGAAAGCAGCGGCCGCTAGTTGAGACGTCACCCTTCTCTCTCCCGGCCTCTCTATGGTCCGCCCGCTTTCGCTTTCCCCTCACCGGAAGTCCCGCGACGCTCCTGCCGGCGCCGCCAGAGAGGGGGGGCGGCCGGTGACCTTTAACCCCGGAAGAGGGCGGGCGGGGCGATGTTGTTGCTGGAGTGAAGATGGCGTCGGGAGGGAGCGGCGGCGGCGGCGGCGGTTCCGGTTTCCCCTGCCGGCTCCTCCTGGCCTTCCTGGCCGGGCTGCTCTCCGGGGGCCCCGCGCAGGCCCGGCTCCACCATCTCACCCTCAGGGTAGGCGGCCGAGGAGGCGGACGGGGCGGACGGGCAGGCGCCGAGACACGCGGAGGGCCTTATCCCCGCCCCACCCGGAGCCTCCAGCCCTCAGATACTCCCCGTTCCTGCAGCCCCATCATCCCCAGCCTGGAACCCCATTAGGCTGGTACACCCCAGAACCATCGTCCTTGGCTGGGTTGCTTTAGGAGTTTTCTACCCCAAACACCATCATCCCCAGCCCCTTCTTACACCCCGTCCCCATCATCCCCAGCTGAGTACCATGAGGCTGGTACACCACAGTCCCATCATCCCTGGCTGGGTTGCTTTAGCACTTTCCTCCCCTAAAAGCCATCATCCCCAGCCTGGAATCCATTCAGTCCCATCGTACTTCGCTAGGTTCCTTTTTAGGACACTTGTATCCCAACAACCATCCTCCCCAGCTGAGTTCCTTCAGGATGGTACCTTCCAGTCCCATCATCTCCAGCTTGGAATCCTTTAGCGGTTTTGCACCCCAGTCCCATCGCTCTTGGCTGGATTCCTTTAAGACTGTTGTACCCCCCCAACACCCCCATCATCCCCAGCCTGGGATCTCTTAAGGCTATTACCCTCCACTCTCACTACCCCAGGCCCCATCTCTTTAGGCTGGTACATCCTAGACCCATCATCCTCATCTTGGATCCCTGTTCAACCTGCACGTGTTGAATCGGCCCGCTTTAAACGCATTCTTTAAAAGTCAGCTTTTTTGGCACGGGTCCACGGAAGGCGTCATGTCTTAAAATTACTACTTGGAGTGTCTTTCGAGTAAAATGTCTAGCAAGACTCTACAAGTGGTGGCAAATGCATAAGTGGAAATATTCAGGATGATCCTTTTGCTTGTTCATGCTACATTTTATCTATATCTGTCACCATCCTCCTCCTTCAACGACCCTGTAATCCCTTGCGTCGGGGTGGAGTCTGGGCAACTGAATAGAGCCAAGAGTTGACTGGCCAGATGCCTTTCCTGTCGCTGATGCAGAGTTATATTCAGCAGATGTATTCTCATTGTGCCCAGAGAAATATCTGCCTCTACCTCGGATCGAACTCACAGCCTCCTGATTGTGAACCGAGAGCTCCACCTCTAAGCGCACCGCACCACTCACATTTGTGTATATTTGTGACACTGCTTAATTTTAAGTGGGTTTTTAAAATTTCTAGCTCGGAATGACGTTGATCTGTTACTATTTTGATCTGTTACTACTAGGTTGTTTCATGTTGAACTGTTTTTGAAATCTTCGAATTGTAAGAAGTTTAACTAGGCAATGGCTTTCCTTTATCCTCGGATACAAGTTGCCTTCATAACTGCAATTCTCAGAAAATATATCTCATTTCCTGAAAGAACAGTAAGCACCGTATTAAGGTGGTTTATTTTAATGCACCAGTGACCGTGCTTACAATATAGCTTTCTTTTCAGCTACTGAGGCTTAACATTGCAATTGAAAATACAATTTATTCTCTTTAAATTTTTTTGTTCAGAACATCCAGTTAACATCAGCTAGAACTCTTAATCTCGTAATATATCACTTCAGCATTTGATATTGTTGCTGGGGGGGTGGGGGGTGGGGTGGGAGGAAATATGTTGGTGTGTCACCATATTTTATTGTGATGAGTTGACAGTATTGTGAAATGTTCCTTTGCTGAACCAAACCAACTACTACTACTTCTTTTGGCAGTAAACTAAAAAAAAAAAAAAGTTGGAATTTTGCAGATATCTTGTACTCTAATTTTGCAATGATTCTTGGTTTTGATAGGAATATAAAAGTTGATTTTGTTCCGTACGTTGTGAGAATTGGTCTGCCAGAAAGATCTTATGAATGCCCTAGAAAGCTGTCAGCCTTCCTAGATAAACCTGATGGAAAATGCAAGCAGAGCAACTAATTCTAATTTATTCTAAAGCTACCTTAACAAAATCTTGCAGGTCTGAAAGTACAAATCTCCCATTGTCTCTTTTACAGTCTGTTAGGGAGATCCCTTTCTGAGTTTCTTTCTTTGTCCTTTATGCAGCTCTGGGCTATTCCCTCTTCTCTGACGGTTCTCAAAAGCTATATTAATAGAATCTTGCAAGTCTGAAAGTACAAATCTCCCACCATCTCTTTTTCAGCCTGAAAAGCTAAGGAGATTCCTTTCTGAATTTCTTTCTCTGCCTGTTATGCAGCTCTGGGCTATTCCTTCTTTTATCTGATTATTCCCTAATTTATTTGATCATTTTCCTCCTCCCGCTTCCTAAGGTTGTTCCCATGTTCTACTGCCGAAGCAGTACTGCACCTAATTTACTCCGTGTTGCTTCCTCAGCATCTTCATCACAGACCTTTGTGAATAAATATGAAGAGAATCCGATTGCACTTCGGATAGTTAGGAATATATATATTCCGTGGGGAGCTTAGTCTGGATTCCCAGGAGGAAGGAGGGGCTGCCTTTCAGAAGGCCCAAGCGTCAGACAAACTTAGATGGCTTGGTTGGGAGGAAGAGAGTTCAGACAGCTCCCCCCTAGCAATTCTTAGAGAGTGTATTTATAGTGACGCAAATACTTGCTTTAGTTTGGCAAGATTTTTGCCTGGAGGTGAGGAACGAATGAAGGAAAACGCTCAGAAATCATTCTACATGTCCTCCTTGGTTCTTGCAGCCTGACATAACTGCAGTCATAAGCGAAAAAGATTCCTGCTGAATCAGGACAGCCATTCAGCGCCTCTTCGTATTACAGTTAATTGTCAGGTGCAAATTAACCAGGAACATTTTTTTGGCTTCAAAGCAACATTATTGTTGCAACCTAGATACTACAATTTAATCAACTAACGGTCAGGGCTAAATTGGCGCTAGATAAAGGTCAACGGGATTCATAGCCGTCCGGATCCTTGGGTCTCTTGTGCAGCGACTCCAAACTGATGACACATTTAACTCCACTGTCCAGTTCACCCTGCTCATTTCCTACAATACCAGTAGTGCTCGACTTAAAACAGTTTGTTAACAATTGTTCCGAGTTGCAACAGGCACGTCTTTTGAGGATCTCCCTTACGTGGACATTGTGTTTGAAGGACTCTGGAAGGCAACCTTGAGGCCATTCAGGTCGTTCTGGGTGTTCAACTAGCGTTGGCACTCATAAAGATGAGTGGAGGATTGTCGTAGCTCTGTCTCTGTGGTCTCTCTTCTCCGTAATCAGATCACTTGGAAGCCCCACCAGAATTTCGACTTTGTGGAATGCGTCTCTGGTGAGGGACCACGTTCTCCAAACCCTGCCAGATGGAGGCTCATCAGGGGTCTCATCCTCCTGGCAGATCTTAGGAGATTTGTGTCATTGTACGAGTAGGTGATTAGTGAGTCTAATTATAACACAGATGGTTAGAGGGCAGCCAAGCCAGTGACTTTCAACCGTGATTAGGAACCCTTTTTTTGTTTCTCTCCCCTGCGTACCGTAACCTCCATCTTTCGTGATCTTCTCAAAACAAACAAGCAAAAAACCAACTGACATTGCACCCAGGACAATAAAGGCACGAGTGTTTATTTGGCTTTGAATGCTACCGTAAATGTGGGCCAGTTGCCAGTCGCCCAAAATATAATCATGTGATCGGGGAGGGGGTGGGGGCAGCTGTCAGAAGTTCAAATCTGGGTTGTAAGTAAACCCTGGGAAGGTCCATTTGTAATTCTGAATTGTCACTAAGCGACTGGCCATAACTAGAGAACTACCTGCATTTGGCAATTAGCTACTGCTTCATAGGCTTCCCATAGTTCCACAAAGAAGAAGAAAGGGAAGGGGGGGAGAAGGAGAAAAAGAGGAGGAGGAAGAAGAGGAGGAGGAGGAGGAAAAGGAGAGGAGGAGGAGGTTACTGTGGGAGGTTCTTGGTGGTCTCTGAGCCTGGTGGTTTTCATGCAGACATTGCATTACCCAAATAGGTAATATCATCAAGCCCTCCTTCCTTCTAGCCCTGATGATGTTACCCAGCTTGGTAATGAAACGTCGGCAAGGAAACCTCCAAGCTCAGGGACCACCAAGGACTCCAAACATTCAATGGGGCTGTTTTGCTGACACCCGCTTCCATCTATGGCCCCCTATAAACAGAAATTCCGTTTCCT
Source organism: Notechis scutatus (assembly GCF_049901735.1). NCBI lineage: Eukaryota > Metazoa > Chordata > Lepidosauria > Squamata > Elapidae > Notechis > Notechis scutatus. Next base: position 7,728,180 of record NC_142023.1, read on the forward strand.
CTGCTCCAGGATGATCTGAGGCAGAAAGTCCACCTCAACACATTTGGCTTCTTCCGGAATGGGTTCATGAGAGTCACCGTCAACAGCCTCTCGGTCCAATCCGTGGGGGAGAGTGACAAAGACATTCAGGTAAGTCCCTTTTTGGCCCGACGTCCGTCACGCAACTGTGGTTGAGTGTAGAAGGAGGACATTCACATTTGAACTCACTCCCCCCAAGAGTGGCTGGTCTTCAGAAGAAATAGGCCTGCTTCCTTGGCACGTCGGATTTTAAATCAGTTCTATCCTTGCATCTGTCGCTTTTTTCAAAACCTGCAGGCAGCCTCGAATATTAACCCTTCGTTAAAAATATATATATGTTTTTTTCAGGTGGGCTTCAGCTTAGATCGAACACAGAACGATGGATTTCCCACTTACCTGGTAAGAAAGTCCTACCTGGATATTCAGCTGCTCTGAAACTCTTTGAATTGGGTAATGCCGTGCATTTTGGACAAATATTGTCAAATCTAGTTGTCACGCAAACTAAAACTTGTTCTCGGTTGCCTTGTGATTCGTTACCTTTTCCAGGCACAACAGAGGGCCACACATTAGTTACAAGGTAGTGGTTATAAGTCGAGGATCGTACCGAGACCAGCTGACTTTAAAAGCCGTTTGGATGCTGTTTAATTAAAGGGGTTCATCCTCATCCTATAAGTATCTCTTTGCTTCCCCCCCCACACCGCCTTTTTTTTTCTTTTTTCTTTTGTTTTTTTTGACAGAACGAAAAAGTGGATTACTGCATCTTGAATCAAAAGCCAAGCCATGAAGTCTTGGCCATCATTCTGCTCCTGGATTTCTCAGAGAAGCTGTAAGGAATCTTGGGGAACTGGGGATGGCTGGGGAATACTGGGAGTTGCAATCTACACATCTTTAAAGTTGCCAAGGTTGAGAAACATGTAGAAAGCTCTGTTTTTAATGTTTGCTGAGCCTCAAAAGCAATGCAGCCAAGACAGCTTAAAGTCGTCTTTTAAAAACTATCTATCTTATCTATCTATCTATCTATCTATCTATCTATCTATCTATTTCATCTATCTATCTCTATATCTAATAACTATATCTCATCTATCTCTATCTCATCTCTCTATTTCTTCTCTCTATTTCATCTCTCTCTCTGTCTCTGTTTCTTTCTCTCTATCTGAGGATAGAGAATATCCCAGTCATTTTAATGAGATGCCTAAAAGGAAAGATTTTGAAAGATTGCTCAAGTTAATTTGAGAATTAAAGCATGCCAGAGTCGTTTGTTCTCCTGGACGAATTGAATCTATTTAAGGAGTGTAATTAAAACAAAAAGATCAATAAGTCAACGTCTCATTTTGGTGCATGTAGACGCAAACTAAATTGGAAGAAATGACTCTGTGACATTGGGGTCATCCGATGCTCTTGTTCTTTTGTTCTTTTGTTTTGGCCTCTCAATCAGCATTCAACTCAAACTTTGTCCTTTCTCGCCTGCAGGGTCAAAGTCAAGTTCGAAAACAAAACTCCACAGTTGCCTGACATTATCTTCAGCGAATCCCAAGCAACTGGTCCTCCAGGAATTACCGAGAAATCTGGTAAGTTCTTTCCCAACATGGCACTTCCTTTGCGACATGAAATTTAAGAATTCTTATATAAGAAATAATTAAGAGAAGCCAAGAATTCACCCAGTGCTGGTATAGAGCTGTCTGTGGTTGATTCTCCGTCATTGTCCTGAAGGATCACAATATTGATTCAACCAACACAATAGACGTACACACTTTAAACCCCAAAATACACTAAGGCAGAAGGTTTTCCACCCCAAGGATAAAACATCCAGACACCCGATCTGTAGAGTTTCTCAGTCATCCAGGTCATAGTTGTCCCAAAGGTGCTTTTTGAATGGTGTGGGAGTAGGAATGGATTTCCAGAGGGAAAAAAAATTGCAGACTACAGGACTCAGGAGCACTACTCAGGTGACCCTGAGGACCTAGGTAAATCTCCCAAGTCCTTCAACAACCCTTTAAAAGGATGCAAAAGACCAGTTCTGTCTGCAAGGAATATAAATCCTTCCATTCCCCACTATCCTGTCAGAGCTGAAGAAGGAAAAAACAAGAAAGTCCAGTTGCCTCCTGAAAAAAAGTACTTTTAGGGTACCCAGACAAGTTGAGGGACGTGGTGTATATGCAGTACAACGCAGTGAGACATGTACAACTTCAGCCACGAAAGGAACTGTTGCCATTCGAGGGCTACCTGTAATTAAGTCTGAAGGTCATGTAGATGTGTCCTTCTGCATACAGGCCAGTTGGATGATCTAAAGTACCCATTTCCCGCCCTCCCTTGTTCGAATCGTGTTCTGATTTTGCTTGTCTTCACCTTTTAGAACCAAAGCAGGTGCCTAAGGACAACACGACGGAAGTCCAGGTAAGCAGCAGCTCGATTCTCAACGGAAGAGCTAATGTTCTTTCTCCATCCTGTTGCGTGCGATGCTCAGCCTGCTGGCTGGGGAATTCTGGGAGTTTGAAGTCCACGCGTCTTCAGGCTGCCAGCCTGGAGCAACACTGACATGGAGGCTGTCATCAGTTTGAAGAAAGCTTTTGAAAGCTTTTTTTTTTTTTTACTTCATTGCCTGCCTCTTACCAACCCCAATCTCTGGCAGTTTATTGTCGGGGAGTCACCAAGGATTAAACTAGGTTATCTATCCGTGTTCTGGTGCTTTGGAGAATAGCTTGACTCCCTCTTCTTCGGGGCAGCCCCTCAAATATTGGAAGATTGCTATCATGTCACCCCCTAGTCCTTCTTTTCATGAAACTAGACGTACCCAACTCCTGCGACCCATTCTTCGTAGGTTTTAGCCTCTGGTCCTTTAATCATCTTTGTTCTTCTTTTCTGCACTCTTTCCAGAACCTCAACACCTTTTTTTATAATATGGGTGACCAGAATTTATACCTGTTGCTTCCGATCTGATTTGGCATAGCCACAAAACTTCATATATAAATATATATATATTTTGTCCACCAGGTGCCTGCTGTGAGAACACACCCAATGCAAAGCGGGAACAATAGTTTTTCATTCCAGGTAGGTGCTTTTTGTCCTTACCATTCCTTATGAAACCTGAGCAGGCCTTGGCTTGGTTTGAAATGGCCAGGGTGTGTGTGTGTTGTGTTTTGTGTGTGTGCGTGCACATTTTTTATTAGTTTATTAGATTTGTATTGTTGCCTATTCGCCATGGCCATCCACTCATGCAAGGGGGCTGAACTGCCTACCATTTCCTCAAAGAGGAAAATGAAATAAATTTTTAAATTTGGCCCTGCCTGTTTGCAGGTTGAAAAACAACATCGGCTTCCTGCCAGCCAAAAGATTCCCTGACTTGTCTCTTAAATCCTGTTCTTCCGTTATTTGGCTCTGCTCATATAAGTTGTTGGATTCCTGTTTCTTTTTGCCTTTTATTTTGCTGTTCGGATGGTCCTTCGCTTACGACCGTTAATGGAGCCCGGAATTTCTGTCTTATGCCATGACGGTTGTAAGTTGAGGCTCCCACTGGACTGATTCCTTTTTCTGACTTTTGTTGTTGTTAAGGAATCCCTGCCACTGTTAAGCTAGTAACACAGGTTGTTACTAACTGTATTTGTTTTGTGTTGCTGTGCGTTTATTGTAGAGGGATTTTATTGGTTGCGTTCATCTGCCTTTGTGGCAGTTGCGAAGACACCAGGAGGGCAAGATAGTTTTTTTCAGTTAAACGAAATATTACAGCTGAAACGTTTTTCAGTGGTGTTTGCTGAGCCTTATAAAAAAAAAATGTCACCAATGAAATAATGAATAGAGATCAACTACGCTATCCAGGCGCATCCAGAATTCCTCTCATTTTGCTTTGAAAGCAGAATGGAGACAGCTTTGCAATAGAATAGATGAAAATATTTGAGAGGTAAATAATATCAGCAGAATGCCATCCTGGATATTTATTGGGTATGTAATTTCTAAAGCCACCCAGAGTCACTTGATTGAGTCGGGTGGCTGTAGAAAGTGAATGAATGAATGAATATATAAATTGTATATATTGCTGTGCACAGCCACCCCAAAGTTATCTGGTAAAGTAATTTGTAGTGAAACCTGCAACAAAGAAAAACAGTAAAAAAAAAAACATAGCCAATAAAGCACCTTAATTCGCAATCTGTGCAAAATCTGGCCAAAGTCATCCCTTCTTCTTTCGGTGTGCTTTTCAGTTCAGCATCAATTCAAAAGAACAAGAAGGACTTTATAGTCTTTATTTCCACAAGTGCATACTGGGAAACGTGCAGATTGAACAAGTCCCCTTCAGCTTGGACGTAAGTTGCTTTTCTTCTTTCTCTTTTCCTTCCAAGGGTCAGGAATTGAATTACTCGTGGGCGTTTCATTGTTCCCAGATGAAACTCCTTATCAAAAGTCTGTCTATCTATTTGCATCTATATCTCTCATTTCATTTGTCTGTCTGTCTATCCATATATATGTCTGTCTGTCTGTCTGTCTCTTATTCCATCCATCCGTTGATGGCTGACAGACATTATATAAAACGTCTTACAAAACATCAGAACGATAAATAAGGGTCTTAAATTAAAAAAAAAAAGAAGAATTAAAATGAAACCAAGCAGGATTGTGAGACAGAGAAATCTCGTTGACTTGCATTAACCCTAACCCGTTCACACAACCTCAGTGTTTCTACCAAGGAGCAAATTGGCTGCGAATTGCGTGGGAGGGAAACGGTCCCCAAGGTCCAGAAGATACAGAAGCAGATGAGAGACACAAACTGAAAAGCAGCCATTTGTCCAGGATGGCCTAGGGTCTCCTGCTTGAGCAGGGGGTTGGACTAGAAGACCTCCGAGGTCCCACCCAGCTCTATTCTTCTACGATATCTTCTTGAAAAAGGACCGTAGAGTTCCAGCCTGCTGCTCGGAGAAGGGCATTTTCCTGTCCTTGGAGGAATGGATCCTTACCTGAAGCAGCCTCCCAGCCAGGGTTCCATAAGATGCTTGTCGTCTTCTCCCCTTTGACCTTCAAACAGCTTCCAGCTTTCTGGTGACCCCTGTTCTGCTTGCAGATTGCCATCACCGAGCATAATCCAAACAGCTACCTCTCCGCCGGAGAAATCCCGCTTCCCAAACTCTACATTTCCATGGCGTTTTTCTTCTTTGTGGCCGGGGTCGTGTGGGTCCACACCCTTCGGAAGCTCAGGTAAAACATGTAGGATCTCCTGCTTGGGCGGGGGTGGGGAGGGTTGGACAAGATGACCTCCAAGGTGTCCCTTCCAACCGTGTTGTTCGGTCAATCTGTGTGAACCGGTTTCCCCAAGGGGGATTTTCAAAGAAAGCTTCACTTGGAGCCCATCGGTCAATCTCTCTTAGGAATCGCAGCCGAAGATTCCCAGGCAGATACTCCTCTCGCTGTAGGAGAAACAAGGGAGATCAGATTTCCTTTGCAAAGCAAGGCAGTCGTAAAGCCTGAATTTTGATCACGTGACCATGAAAATACTGCAATGGTTGTAATACCTAAACACGTTTATTGACTTTTCAGGTGTCCCGTTTTGTCTTGCAGGGCTGACGTTTTTAAGATCCATTGGTTAATGGCTTTGCTTCCTTTCACCAAATCCCTTTCTTTAGTCTTCCATGCGGTAAGTTGCTCCTGGATTCCCTTGTTCCTGTGCCGCAGGGAGAAAGAATCGTTTATAATCATTGGGCTGGAAGGGACTTTGGATGTCCGCCAGTCCAGCCCTCTGAAGAGTTTGCCTGTTCCAGAGATTGAGGCCAAACAAGACTGTTTTTCTACAGATAGTGCTTAACTTGCCAATGATTTGGACTGTCATCTCTTTCACCTCTGACAATCAGCCGGACTGACTTCCAGGAATTGCTGTAAAACATCTGCAGATTACTTGGCTGTCTTGCCTTACTTCGTTCCAGTTGCTTTACTTAGCCGCAGTATGTTTTACACTAAAACCTGGATTATTCTGACTTCCATTCCGTAGATTTTGAGTGGAAGAAGCAACATTTTGCTTCAGAATTCACCCTCTTCCCTCCCAAACAGTAATCCAAATTTAATTAAACAGTCTGGACCATTAACATCATTTGTATAATTACATACTTAACATTTTTATATCCTTTGGTCAGTTTACACAAATGACACTTAACAGCATACATTTGGATTTAGCGGACATTTGGATTTAGCAGACATTTGGATTTAGTGGACCTTTGGATTTAACAGACACCCCCTTTTTACCCAATTGTCAGCCAAATCGAAGCTTTATTTGTATTGGATTTTATTTACATGTTAATTTGTTTCTTCTTTTTAGAATCTTATTAGAATGGAAGGCTATTGTAACAAAACTTGATAGGAATACTTAAAAAGTTTAATGGCTGTATATCAACCTTTGCACTTACTCCTGCTCTCTCTCTCTATTTTTTTTTGCCCCCAGATCGATTACCACTATATCTCCACACAGGGCTACCCCATCGAGGGCTGGGCTGTGGTCTATTATATCACACACCTGTAAGTCTCTGGAGTTTGGTTGTAGATTTAAACCAATCTAGTATGGGTTAATGGCAGCTGTGATATCTTAGATGGCATGTGGCAAGACAAACCGTGTTGCAGTTTTAAAATGGTTTCGTCTTTGATGAGATTTCAGCATGAAGGTTACCAGAAACTTATGAGATTGTTATCAGTTGGAGAGGCAGCCTTGTGGACATCTGTTGTGAAGTTAGATTTGTATCTGTCATTAGATTGGCATTTCTGCTCTCTCTCCTCCTGGTTCTTTCACAACAATCCTTGAAGGTAGGCTGGGCCAAGAGAGAAAGAACAACTGGTAAAAGTCACCCAGGAAGCTTTGGACTTCTCCCTGTATTTTTAGCTCTCTTATAAATGTTTAAAAATCAGGATTTCCAAACCTGGAGTTGCAAAGCATTGTGCCACCGTTCCTGCCCCCAGAATAGTACCTAAGATTCCTTTAAAATATGATTTATTGTTATTATTTTGCATTTGAGCCATGTGCTCTGCTTTTAGGAGATGATTGTCACCGGAGTGTTATCTCTTGTCCTTTTTGAACTGTTTTTGCTTGAGGGCTGCTTGGGAATTGCCGGATGCGTCAGTCAACCTGTCGCCGTTTGTGTCTGTTGTGTTTTTAACCAGGTTAAAAGGAGCCCTGCTGTTCATCACCATAGCTCTCATTGGCACAGGCTGGGCTTTTATTAAGCACATCCTCTCCGATAAGGACAAGAAGATTTTCATGATTGTCATCCCGTTGCAGGTGAGACGGGCCAGGAAGTTCTCGGCTGGGTTTGTTGTAAACAGGTGTCATGCCTCTGGTGGAGACTGACTCTGAGGGAGAGGAGGAACAGCCGATAGGGGGTGGAAATGTGGCTCCGGAGGTTGTGGAGGAGGCTGGGGAAGGGCAGAGGCCAGCTGGGCAGTCAGGGGAGAACCCAGGCCCATCCCCTCTCCATCCTAGGGCATGCAGGGAGGAGAGGATAAGGGAGAGAAGTGGTCTACTGGGGAGGAGAGGGCCTTGATCCTCTTCATGGGCTGCAGCTGTGACAACTGGATAAGAGGATGGACATGCATACGGGCCAGTGCTGGAAACAAAGCGTGGAAATATCTCTAGTTTATTGTTCCTCTCTGAGTTTGGCGTCCTTCCCAGTGTGTGTTCTGTTATCTGTGGACGTCTTCAAGCCCTTATCTTGCCTGGTTTGTGTTGGTTTTTTACTCTTTATAATTCAAACGGCATTTCCTCCTTCTTGTAACTGCTTGTGTGGGAGTTTTTTTGTCTCCAGTCAAGGATATTTGGAGCTTGGAATCAAAGTGAAGGAATAAAAGGGGCTTCACCTGTTTTTTGTGACTGTGTTTAGTTTGTATCCCACCCTGGGTCATCACAGCAGCGTCCCAATTTGTGCATGACGTTGGTTGCAGGGTTGCCTATTCTCTTCTGCAACTCATACTGTGCAGCCAGCTCCCCGGAGGACCCGTGACTGGGAAGGCAGGAAATATAGATGGCCCTTGACTGAATGACCGCCCCCGAGCCCAAAACCTCCGTCGCTCAGCAAGGCGTTAAACTCGTTTAACTACTGAATCCCTTAGCGATGGATGTTCCAGTTCCAATTATGGTTGTAAATCCAAAGTGTGTGTGTGTGTGTGTTAGACAAAGTGTATCCACGGAGGATTTTGTCCTGGGATAAAGTGATTTCAAGTCTCATCTATGAAACAGCCCTAGACCTACCCAATGTTGCTTCCGGCCTTTTGTCTACAATCAGTTGTCAGATTCGCCCCGTTTCCCCCTTTCCCAGGTCTTGGCAAACGTGGCCTTCATCATCATGGAATCCACAGAAGAAGGCACCACGGAATACGGGCTGTGGCGAGAGATCCTGTTCTTGGTGGATCTCCTTTGCTGCGGGGCCATCCTGTTCCCCGTGGTATGGTGAGTTTGCAGGAACTAAGGCCACTGCTTTGGGGAAGAGCTAAAAAACCCGGCCAACTTCCCTCAGCGAGATACATTTATTTATGCCCCATCTCGATTAAACCCCAAAGAGGCGGCGGCGGGGGGCTTCTACGTAGATCCACCATCTTTTCTAGGCCTCAGTGGGCTCGAAGGATCCCGCCCAGGGATCTACCATTTAATTCGCTGGTCGTTCTCTCTCCTAGGTTGATCCGACACTTACAGGAAGCTTCTGCCACCGATGGGAAAGGCAAGTGATTGATCCCCCAATTGGGGGCTGTTTCAGGTATTGTCGAGGTTCCGCCAGATTTCTGCAGCCGGAGGTTCCAAGCAACTCCTTTCCTACCAGTATCGGTGAACTGGGTTTTTTCACCCCCAATTTATTGGAGCCACTCCCTATCCATGAGTTACTTTCTTGGCTCTGTAAGGGATCCCTCGTCATCTTGAGTGAGCCAAGGCCTCTTGCAAGGACCCAAATATTTGAATTGCTTTATTGATTTAGGCTCCAAGACACCCCCAAAATTAGCAGGTATTCACTTCACCTTTCCTTCCTTCTGTCCCTCCCTCTTTTTCCTTCCTTTTTTTTCTTCCCTTCCTCTTTCCTTCTTTTCACTTCTCCTTCCTTCTTTCCTCTTCACTTCTCCTTCCTCCTTCCTTCTCCCTCCCTCCCTCCCTTTCCTTTCCTTTCCTTCCTTCCTTTCTTTCATCTTCATTCCTTCCTTTCCTTTCCTTCCTTCCTTCCTTCCTTCCTTCCTTCCTTCCTTCCTTCCTTCCTTCCTTCCTTCCTTCCTTCCTTCCTTCCTTCCTTCCTTCCTTCCTTCCCTTCTCCCTTCCTCCCTCCCTCCCTTTTAATGACTAAGACCAACATCCTTCAGCTGGTTGATCTTTCTTTTGAAACAGCCGTCCAGTGCCATCTTAGTGGCCATCTCACTGAAATCTAAATCCTATTTTGATTTCAATTAAGCTTCAGCTGGGGAGGGATAAGACCGTTTTCTCCACTCCCTGATTCTCCAGATGCCTTGGCTATAATCATCACTCTATATTAATTGCAGGTAATTAAGACTCTTACAGGCAGCTTCACAGAGCCGGTTGCTCTGTTCCTAGAAACACCCAGGCATTCAGGTAGTCCTTGAGTTACAACCATTTGTTTAGTGACTGAAGCTACAACGGCACTGAAGTGAATGGCTGTTTTTCACACAACCGTTGCCGCATTCCCCATTCAACAGGCATCTGGCATGTACTTATGACTGTTGCAGTGTCCCTGGGGATCCCATGTTCCCTTTTTGCGACCATCTGTCAAGCCAATGGGGAAGCCCGATCCGCTTAACAACCATGGCCAAAGGGCCATCTAGTGGGGCACAACGCCTCAAGCAGCTTTCTGACTTAACAACGGAAGTGTTGCTCTTGATTGTGGCCGTAAGTCGAGGACTACCTGTTGTAGGGGGTTGACGACTGACCGAGTGATGGTCTTCAAAACTGGGGGAAAGTTAGCACGTCCCTTTCTGAGGATTTGAGCAAGGGAAGCCCAACCTCAGAGAAATCGTTCCATTTTTCCAACCTTCCCTTGCTTTGAGGAGATGCTGTGCAGGCTAGTTGTCCGTGTGTCAACTCATAAAATATTTCTAAGGTCTTTTTAGGTCTTTTGCCAACAGAAAGGAAGGGTGGGGGGGGGAAGCAGTGGGCAGCTTGCATTCCATAAATGTTTTTCAAAGATAGTTTCTAGGTGACTGAAGTTTCTGCCGTGCAAAATTCTAACTGGAGGGTATGATTGATGACTCTGAGCTATGGATGTGTCCCATTGGAGAATATGAATTAAACACCCAAGGGGTGAGGGGAAAACCAGGGTCCAGGGTGACAATGAATGATGTGTCTCAGAGTCGGCTACACCTAGGCAATGCTGGCATGTTTACTCCTAATAAATCTTTTAAGTTTTGGAAGTTGGGCTCGAGACTCATGATTTAAATGGGGGTAACTGCCAGAGCCCTGACACCGTGGATATTCTCAGCCTTCCCAAGTCGTGGTTGTCCCAAAGGTGCTTCTTCAAGGGGCCAGCTGGACTTCCTTCGCTTTTTCTGGTTGCTTTCTTGACCTTGATGGCTAAGAGATGTTGGCTGCCTCTCTTGTCACCCAGCCGAGTCCTAGAGACTCCGCCACCTTCGCCCTTGAAACTATCCAGGTGTGGATTTCTCAGGAGGAAAAAAAATAGGCAAACGTGAGCCAAAATCCATTCTTCCAGCTCTCCGAGACCTGGGAGAGAAACCAAGGTTATTTATAGATGCACAACAAAGCCTTGAATTTCAAACCGAGATGCCAGGTAAAGCGAGGCAGCTAAGGCCACCAGCCCTGAGCGCATAGGGTGCAAAGTTTTTGCTGCCTCGCCTTGCTCCAGTGCCCATTGGATAACAATGCAGGCAATCCTCGTCTGCCTCTTGATTCCCCTTATTTGTGTATTTTTTTCCAGCAGCTGCCATTAACTTAGCAAAATTGAAGCTCTTCAGACACTATTATGTCATGGTAAGGAGTTATGGGGGGGGAGCGTGGGATAGGAGGTGGAGGGGGGTGGTATCCCCCTTTTTTGGAGCAACCCAGATTCCTTCTTTAAATGGAAACCATCATTTCCTCCCCAGGGGATGATGGTTTTAAATGAAGGGTGTCCAACCTTGGCCACTGTCAAGCCTGTGGACTTCAACTCCCAGAATTCCGCAGCCGTCATTCCCCAGCCCCGTTGAGGAGACCCCTCATCCTAATCTAGCTCTCCTCTACTATATCCTGAAATGGCATGTAGCCCTTTCAGGTTGCCTATCCAGATGCTGCAGGAGGCTCATGCCTTAATGCTTACAACGATCCCCATATTTGCTTCCTGCCCCCCCTAAAAAGGAAGCAGCTCTAGAATTGGGGTCTCCTGATTGATTGAAGCAATGTTTTGTAGGCTTGATAACTTTCAGATGGTTGGACTGTTCTACTCTACTCTCTATTTTCTGTTCTTTCTATTCTATTCTATTCTATTCTATTCTATTCTATTCTATTCTATTCTATTCTACTTCTATTTCTCTATTCTCTCTATTCTATTTTCTATTCTTTTCTATTCTACTCTTCTCTCTCTCTATTCTCTACTCTTTATTGTCTCTATTTCTATTCTATTCTATTCTATTCTATTCTATTCTATTCTATTCTACTTCTATTTCTATCCTATTCTCTCTATTCTATTTTCTATTCTTTTCTATACTACTCTTCTCTCTATTCTCTATTCTACTCTACTCTTTATTGCCTCTATTTCTATTCTATTCTATATGCTATTCTATTCTCTATTATTCTCTACTATATTCTATTCTCTAGTCTATCCTCTATTCTACTCTATTTTCTATTCTAGTCAATACTGCTCTACTTTCTATTGTCTATTCTCCACTCCACTCACTCCTGTTTCGACACGACTTCAAACAAGAAAATCTTCTTTGAAGTCCACCTATCTGAAAGTTGGTAAGGTTGAGGGAGCCCCAGGTTGAAGAAGGGACCTTCCCAAAAGCGGTCCTCCTGCAGAAGTTGACGGGGTGGGTGGGTGGCATCTTCCCTTCCGTTTGGCCCGGCGAGAAGCGTCCTTTCACTTCCCGAGGAAGAAGGGTGAGGGATGATGGAAGAAGGCCCAAGGCCTTACTTCTCAACAGGTGGAATTTGAGATGGACCCACCTGACCACCAATGGACCTGGAAGTTTTGGGACAGGATAGTTCTAGGTCGACTTGCATTCTCTGGTGGGAACCAGAGTCTGTTCTGTCCTGTGCCACTGTCTGAGGACATATCTCCTCTTCTGGAACTAACTAACTATTCCCCCCCACCCTCCAGATCGTCTGTTACATTTACTTCACCCGCATCATCGCCATCCTCATCAAGATTGCAGTTCCATTCCAGTGGAAGTGGCTTTACCAGGTAGGTGGCCCCTTCCTCCTATATCCCTTTTAGCCTCCGTAGACATTTAGCTACGGTGGATCTATTGCAACAATTAATAGCTTTTGACCCCACCCTCTTTGCAAAACAGGTCAAAAAAAATTTTTTTTAACGGCAATTCATTTCGTGATCGTTTAATAAAAACGGCACCGAAAACGGGGACTTAACGATCGTCTCTCTCTCTCTCTCTCTCTCTTTCCCTCTGTCTCTGTCTCTGTCTCTCTGTTGTTGCAGCTGCTGCACGAAATGGCAACCCTGGTCTTCTTTGTCCTCACTGGCTATAAGTTCAGGCCGGCCTCCGACAACCCTTATCTGCAGCTTTCTCAGGAAGACGATAGTTTGGACATGGAATCTGTGTAAGTCACAGCCCTCTGGGATAGCCTTCCCTATCTGCAGTAATAAATTAGTTTGGCCGCACCTATCCTGGGGCGGTCGGAGCCCAAGGAGCCTGGGCCTGGGAGGTATGACCTGGGCAAAGTAGGGGTCAGTCCATACCATGCCTGATAACGCTGGATGATCAACAGAATTGCAGAATTGGGAGAAACTTGGGAGGTCTTTTAGTTCACCCCCCTGCTCAAATCAGGAGATCTTACACCATTCCAGTCAAGTGGTTGTCCAGTCTATTTTTGCAAAACCTCCAGGGATTTTAAATCATTTTTAAAATAGAGGTAAACTGGGTGCTATGAATTTGTCTGTTGGGAGAATAAAACCCTCAAGCTCTTAAAAAGGAAGCTGGAAATTCAAGGATTCCTCCATAGGACTCACCGTTCCTTTTCCCCAGAAACTGGGAAAAAAAAAGTGATCTTAAAAAGCAACTACACCACAAGGATAATCATTGGGAGCTCATAATGCAGTTTGTCTGAGGGTTTTATTTACATTTAAAGGATCTGAGTGGCATATTTCCCCCCTTTGAATATGCGCACCGCCTTAAAATGCTGCAGGCTACATTTTTAAAAAAAAAACCGTTTTGGCAGACACACAAAACAACTGATCATTTATATCAGAGTTGCAAATGAGGGTTGAGGCAGCCCAGTCTCCTGTTCAGGGCAGGAAGCCAAATGAAACAGCCAACCCCGAGAAATATCTGCGCAGACTTTTCTTGGAGATGTCCAAGAGAATCCAGGGAAGAGCTACGAAGATGACGAAGGATCCTGAGGCTAAATATTACGGAAGTAGGCAAGGAAGAGAGAAAAAATAAAGAGTGTCACATTCACGAACAAGCTCTCTGTCAAAATCAGCTGGCACCCCTGGCATTATTTTATTGGTATTATTTTATTTGGGATGGTGGTTCTCCTTTGAGCCCACCTTTGGATGCTTTACGACCAAGGAGATGTGAATTTTGTGGCAGCAGAGCTGAATTGCTGATGAGGAAGGGAGCAAGAAGGCGCTGAAGAGGTTAAGCCTCATGATGTGATGCTGAAAACTTAGCCAAAGGGGACTTCCTGATCGAAAATGCCAGACTGCAGACGTAATCATACCCTGGTTTGAACACCTTGGTTCACGGCAAACAGTTTGGGTTGCCATGAATGTAAAAAAGATGTTGAGACTCTGGAAAGAGTGCAGAGAGGAGCAGCAAAGACGATTAGGGGACTGGAGGATAAAACATACGAAGGACGGTTGCTGGAATTGGGTATTTTTAGTTTAATGAAAAGAAGGACTAGGGGAGACACGATAGCAGTGTTACAACCTCTCAGGGGCTGCCCCAAAGAAGAGGGAGTCAAGCTATTCTCCAAAGCGCCTGAGGGCAGGAAAAAGAAGCAACGGATGGAAATTAAGCAAGAAGAGAAGCGACCTAGAACTCAAGAGAAATTTCCTGACTGTGAAAAAAATCAATCAGTGGAATGGCTTCCCTGCAGAAGTTGTGAATACTCCCAACACTGGAAGTTTTCCAGAAGAGGCTGGACAGCCATTTGTCTGAAATGGTTATATCCGGCTTGAGCAGGGGGTTGGACTAGAAGACCTCCAAGGTCCCTCCCAACTCTGTGTTGTTCTATTCTCTCTTCATCATCTCTTTTCCTTCTCCTTGATCAAGCGCCACCGCTTCCTCCCCTCCCGCCATGCAGCCTGCAGCCACAGCTCACACACCGCTGCTAAGGCCTGAACTGATCTCTGTGCAGGCAGCTTCCGTCCCCCAGGCTCTGCTGGACAGCATGGCGGAAATATCCCCCTTGTCCCTGAGTAAATAAAACCCTTTTTTATTTTTATTTTTTTGTCCTTCCCAGGGTGACCACCTCGGGCGTGATGGAGGGTATGAAGAAAGTCAAGAAAACAGCCAACGGCTCAGCGGAGCCCCACGGCGAGAGAGAAAGTGCAGCGTGATGGACTTGGCCTCCTCCTCCTCCTCCTCCTCCTCTCCTTTCCTCCTCAGCACACACCTCTCTTCTTCTCCACACCCCACTTAGGACAAAGCAGCACTTTTTCCAGAGAACTGTAATTTATTGATCCTTGGCTTCCTTCCCTCGATGGCACAGAAGCAAAGAGACGACCTTCTCAGTGTAAAAAGAGGAAAAACACACACACACACGTTGGGCTTGGGCGGTGGTGGGTGGAGAGAAGGATAAAAATACAGCCAGGAAAAAAGAGAATCTAAAACACGGTTTTTGTTCCTCTGTCTTAAGGATTGGGCTTTTCTTCTGGTGCCTAAGAGAAAGGGGTTGAAGGACAGATAGTGGTGGCGGCTTTCTTTTTATTTTTTTTACTCCCCCTTCTCTCTTTCCTCCTCCCTTTCTTTCCTTCTCCTTCCCTCCCTCTCCCTCCTTCCCTCTCTCCATTTCAGTCTCCATCCTTCTCCCTCTCTCCCTCCCACTCCATGTCCCTGTCTCCCTCCCTCTCCTCCTTCCCACTGCATCCTCCTCTCTGCATTTCAGTCTCCGTCCTCTCCCTCTCTCCTCCCCTCTTTCTCCTCTCCCTCCCTCTCCCTGTCTCTCTCTCCCCCTCTTCCTCCTCTCTTTCCTCTCTGTCTCCATCCTCTCCCTCTTTCCTTCTCCCTCTCTCTCCCTCTTCCTCCTCTCCTCTGTCTCCAACCTCTCCCTCTTTCCTCCTCCCTCCTCCTCCCTCTCCCTTCCTCTTCCTCCTCTCCTCTCTGTCTCCATCCCCATTCCCCCTCCCTCTCTGTGTCCCTCCCTCTCCCCACCCCCCACCCCAAATCTCTCACGTGTGTTATTCGGAACATGAGCTCCGCTGGATTTCCGGATGGGGAGGTGGCGACTTTGAAACGCGATCAAGAGAGGTGCACATAGGAGGGTAGCGATCCGCTCCGCTTTCCAAACTGTAAAAATAGGGTGAACTGCTTGGGAAGTGACTGGAAAGCTTGTGTGTGTGTCCTTTTGGTGGCTGGCTTGGGTGCTCCGTGCTGCGTTGGATCCTTTTTCCCTTGGGTTTTTCTATCTTTTTTTATTTTCTTTTTCTTTTGGCTTCTTTCAGCTTTGATTGGAGCAGAGGGCGAGGGAGCCATTCCGGTTCTCATCCCGCCGAATCAGAAGCTGGTTTAATTTTTGAAATTGCTGCTTCTGTCCATTTCCGCAGCCCGGGTGAACACCTTCACTCGTTTGGCGGGGAATGTAGGCAAGAGCGCAAAAGTTTAAATAGTAAATTATTATTATTATTATTATTTCTTTCCATTTCTCTTTGTTACAAAGCAGGGAAGGGTTTGTAATCCGTGGGAAGAAAATGGCATTATAAAACTCTTAAAACAAGAGTTGCATAATTTACCAATCTCTGAAATTCCTGTCTTTATGCTCTGTAAAACTGTTGCATATTTTGGACTCTCAATTCCCAGTCTTGGAAAATGCACGAGAAACCCCCCCACACAAATCATGGTTTAAAAGCCGTCATGGTTAAGCCCAAACCGAATGCCTTCTCTCTTGGTTTGCTGTGTGAACCGAACTGTCAGCCATAAGGCATTTGGGAAGTCCCCTGGCCGTGTCTTCTGATAAATTAAGCAGAGCTGCTCAAGATGGCAAAATCTGAAGGTGTGTTGTGTTCTCTTTTTTTGTGGTGAGGGGGCGCTTCAGTTGATGGTTCCAACAGCCCACAGTGGAGATTTTGGATGGTTGGTTCTCCAAACCTAGATATTGCTGTGAGGTTGCAACTGCTTGGAGGTCACAGAAGATGAGGAGGAGCTACCCCAAGCTTAAGAGAGCCATTTTACTTTCTAGCGGAGATGAATGTTGGCTGGAAAGCAGGGTGGTTTTACAGCTCTTAGCAAGAAGGTAGACCTGAGTTGGATCTTTTCTGATCCCAGCAACTGAGTGAATCTACTGCTGACTGTGTATCTATCCCAGAGATCTAGGATCTAGCCATGGGGAAGGATATTATTTAAGATTTATTGCTAACCTTTCTTGTTAAGCTTTTGTTCCAAGTTAAGCTCTATTGCTCAACACATTAAGGTCTACTGCTAATCCTTTCTCTGTGTTAAATTCTATTGTTAAATTTTCTTGTTAAGCTCTATAGCTAAACCACTATGGCTAATGTTTCTTGTTCCATTTTATAGCTAACCATTCTCCTTAAGCACTATAGCTAATCCTCTTTTGTTAAGCGCTATAGCTAACTTGTTAAATCATGTGGCTTTTAGTTCTTAAGCTCTATAGCTAAGCCTTCTCCTTGTTAAACTCTATGACTGAGTCTTCTAAGCCCTATAGCTGAGCCTTCTCCTTGTTAAACTCTATGGCTGAGTCTTCTTCTAAGCCTTTCCTTTGTTAAGCTCTATAGCTAACTCCTCTTGTTAAGCTCTATAGCTAAATGTTCTTGTTAAGCTCTATAGCTAAATTTTCTTGCTAAGCTCTACAGCTAACTTTTCTCCTCCTTCAGATCTACGGCTAACTCTTCTTATTACTCTCCACTGCTGATCCTTCCCCTAGTTCTTGTTTCTCTCTTGGGCTGTGGCTGGAACTGGCACCTGGTAACGTCGTCTGTGGGGGACTAATAGACTCCTCAAACAACCACAACAGTCGGGAATAAATTTCAGGCGGCAGCCTTCTCTTTTGCGTAACTGTAAATCTGCAAGGCGCCCTCCCTGGCTCGCTGGCTCACGTAGCACACCCCGAGAAGTGTCTAGAATGCATACCTTGTATAGGACGTAATTATGCCACAAAATGTGCGTTGTTAAAAGCTGAAGGGAATCATGCGCCTTGGTCTGGATTTTGAACTGGATCTTGGCGGTATTACCTGCACGGCCAAAGTCCCAGTTCCTTTTGCACTGGGTGCACCGAAGTGGGTTTCAGACAACCTGTTAGCCCTCCATTAGTGACAATATTATTATTTTTTTTTGGGGGGAATTGGGGGGAATGTCTTTGCAGGCCGAGCAGCCCCCAAATGGTTTGCCCCGAGGAGGTAAAACTCCCGCTTAGCCTTTGAATAAATGTCCACCCGTCCTTCCAGCGGGCCTCTGGGAACCTCTAAATAGTAATTGTTCTCCGGCTCTTGTACCTGACACCCCTTTCCTCTCCTCCCCCCCCCAAAAAAGTTGCCTATTTGCTCCCTCTCAGCCCTTCCATTCCGCAATATCACCAACCTTCCCGGGGAGAACGTGCCTGCAAAAGAGGTTTGGTGCATTGCAGCATTTTCACGATGCAACCTGGTTTAAGGGAAGGAAATTGCTCCTCGCTCTATCTCTCCCCCACTCACCCACCCTCTTGCTTTCCCCCTAAGCAAGCAGGACAAAACTGAGATGGAAATCACTAACCAAGCCAGCGACTTTCCTGTCCCTGCCAAGACCAGCCCACAGGTGCCAGAGGTTTTTTTTGGGGTGTATTTCCCCCCCCCCCCCCCAATTTGGGCATTCCTTCATTTTGGAAACAGGCCAAAATATCCTGGAAGTCTCAGTGAGATGCGTGGATGTCAGGATGTGGGAAACTCTGGTTTGGGGTCTGGGAGAAGTCAAATCTTCCTCTCTGACTTTTTCATCGGCGATCCAAAATTCCAGAAAAAGAAGAGAGGGCTGTAAAGCACTATAAAGCGGTATATAAGTCTAAGTGCTGTTGCTATTACCTATAACCCATCGGCCTCTCCTAATCCGTTCCTCGCTGGAACAAGGCGGGTTCCAGGACTTTCCAAGCCAAAGTTTTGATTTATTATTGAGATGGGATCGAGAGTCACACCTGAACAGAGCCATGTTTTAATCAACTTGGGGGCAGTTTTACAATGGGTGGACTCCCAAGATTCCCCAACCAGAGGGGTGGAATTCTGGGAGTTGAAGTCCACTTGTGTCAGACTTTAAGATGGAGATTTTTTTTCCCTCCCCATTTTTCAAGTTTCCTTCCCACGGCAGGTTTCATATGCAGCGCCTCTTTTGCATTATTATTATTATTATTTTTCCTCCCAGTGGGTTCTTCATGCATTTTTTCTACTTCATTCCTGAAGATTTGCGTTATCGCACCTTAAAAAGTTTTAATCCAAGAAAACTCTTATTAAACAGCAAGAAGGACCCGTTCGGTCCTAGGGAAAACTTCCTGGTCCATCTGGGAATAAAGGTTTATTGTTTCTCTTCCTCTCTTGCCCGTTTCACTCCAAGGGAGGGTTAGGGTAAACACACACCACCCTCTTTTAAGACCTCAAAACCTCCCCATTTCTTTTCAAAGTACATTTGGTTTTTTTTAACGAGGACATTTAATTTAGGATCTCGGGGTGGGTGGGTTTGGTCCTTTTATAATTTCCCTTTTTTTAAAAAAAATAATATATATATATATATAAAATAACAGTATTTCTGTGATGGGGCTAATACCAATTGAGGGTTTTAATTTCTCTCTCTATAATGTGATTTTCCTGCTGTGGAACAGGTGTATAAATTAAAGAATTCATAACGAAGCATGTTTGGCCTCTTGATACTTGAATTCCCTCTTTTGCTTGGAGGTTGCGAAGTCTGTGGGTCCTTTTTCTTTCTTCCTAGGCAGAAATACTTAACTATTTCTGGTATTGTGGGTTATTCGAAAGAAGAGAAATGCGATGTGATCTCAGGAGGTTTGATTAAAATTGCATACAATTAGTTAACAACCGCAATTGACCCCCCCAAATTTAAATTATTATAAATTACTATATTAAGTGAGACATTTGTTAAGTAAATCACTGCTATTAAGTTACTAAGTTGTTTGGTGAATCTGGCTTCCTCCTTGACTTGATCACAAGGTTGCAAAAGGGGATCCCGGAACACGGCGACCGTTATAAGTACGAACCTAGTTGCCAAGCTTATGAATTTTGATCACATGGCTTTGGGGGAATGCTGCAGTGGTCATAAGGGTGAAACTTGGTCATAAGTCACTTTTCTCACTGATGTAACTTCGAATGGACACTGTGAAAGGAACCGTTGTACGTTTGATGACTGCATAACCGCCAAGAATAAAACAAAACAAAACTGGAGAGCAGGCTTAAGTTTTAGAAATAGGTTCAGGGGATTGGATGCTAAAACATAAAACGAACGGTTGGGTGAACTGGGTATATCTAGTATTAACAATGAGAAATGCTAGCGGTGACATGATTAGCTGCCTTATTGATTGATTTGATTTGTCAATTGCTTACAAGATAATGTTAACTTACTGCACCTCTGTATGGTTTGCCAATTGCACAGGGGCAGATGGGACAGCACTCCAGAGGGTTAATGTCATTGCCCAGAGGATCATTGGTTGCTCTGCCCTCTCTGGAAGAGCTTTATAGCTCCCACATCAGGGAGGTTGTGAAGAACCCACAAAGAAGTCCACACACCCCCTTCGCCATCAGCTGAGGTTAGGTGGCCATCTAGATGAGAAAAGTATTTCATCCTTCAACTGATGCAGGAAAAACTCTTTCCACTCACACCCACCCAAGTTGTGATGCTTCTGGATTGCCCACATCTTCCAAGTTCTCCCAAGCCAACCTGGCCCTTGCAAAAGTATCATCCGCCCCTTACAAGCAAGAGATCAGGAGATAAGAAATCCATCCATTATAGTCTTCTTCTCCTGAGAGAGAAGCCAGAACTGGTTAACTCAGCCCAAGGGTGAAGCATTGATTCCCTCCATTTGGATTCTTGCTATCCCTTCACGTCCTCCATTTCACATCACGCAAGGCCCACTGGAGACGAAGGCCACCGACGTCTCTTTCCTACAAGAACCCTTGCAAGAAAACCCCCTTGCAAGAAAACCCCCTTGCAGCGTTTCCCAAGCAGGCTCTCTCTTCCCTGCACATTTCATATCTTTTATTGATTTCATTCCCCTTCTTAAGTAACTCCAGGCGGAGAGCGAGCTAATACTCGAGTCACACCTGGCAGGGAAAGAACCCGCTAAACCCGCTATTCATTTAAAATAAAATAAAATAAATTTAAATTCATTTAAAATAAAAACCCACCGGGATGAGCCTAGCCCTGCTGCAGCGATCCAAGAACAGGGTGCCAAGGGGAATGCTGTCCCAATGGTGCTTTTTTCAAGAGGTCACTGGACTTTCGGTTTTCCCTGGAAGACCTTACGCTTCTCGTCCAAGAAGCTTCTTCTGTTCTGACTGGGGGAAGAATGGAAGGATTACTTATATGATCTGAGGAAGCTTCTTGGGATGAGAAGTGACGGGTGTTTTTTGGAAAAGCCAAAAAAACTCTTGGAAAAAAAATAAAAACCTTTGAGGCAACCATGACCTGGATGATTTGAGAATCCCCACGTTCACTAAAAGGATGCTGCCAATAGGCTTCCTGAACCCGGAGCCCGTTTGGCCATGGCTCATTCGGGAGGAATCTGATCCCAAGCGCCAGCCTGGCCTCGCCCACCCACCCACGCGCCCCTTTCAAGGAGCTGGCAGAGGGCGGGTCTCGTCCTTCCCTCCCTCCCTTCCCTCGCTTCTTCCCGGCGCCCGCCCCCATCACCTCCCCGGAGCCTATCCCGCCGCATCGGCTTCTGCAACTGGCGCCCGCAAGGTGACTAAGTAGCCAAAGCGCGTTTGGGGAGGTTCGGGACTCTCCCTTTGTTGGAGGTGGGAGCTAAGGGGGCCTTATCCTTGTGGGAGCCTGCGCGGATCGGCTCTTTAGGGTCCTCCTCCCCCCCGTCTCCAGCTCCACGTGGCCTCCTTTGCCCCCCCCCCCTCCTCCAGGCAAAATTAGGCTGCCTGCCTCTGCTCCCCACTCCCGCCGTCATCCGAGCGGCGCGTCTTCGCCTCGCCTTTGCCAAGAAGAATGACGCGCAAAAGCGCATCAACGGGAAATGGGGAAGGGAGGGAGGAGGGGAGTGGGGGGGAAGGGCTGGCTTTTTTAGCCTCCCCCCACGCCCCGAAGGGCAGCTGGATGAGTGCTGGGTGCTTGTTTCAACCGTGGTTGGTGGAATAAAGTCGTCTCAGGTCCAAGTGGGGGGTGGGAAAAGCTAGTTTGTGAGAAAAAGGAGGAGAGTGTCTCGTTTGGCTCCCGGCCGTGCCTTCGCATCCTCGGGACCCGGCCTCGGTTCAGCTTCTCCCGCGCAAGCTTGGTAGGATCGCCTTCGAGGCTGTTTTGGCCGTCTGGACGCGTGTTCAGAGGTCGTGGGAAGCCCTGGCGTGAAATCACTCCCGGAGTGAAAGCAAGGGGCGTTAGGCCTTGGGAACGCAGCCAGGTGGGTTGCAATTGAACGCAGCCAGGTCGGTTGCAATTGCCCTGAACCGAACCAGAGTCTGATCCAGGTTACAGAGACAAACTTGGCTAAATCCATAGCGGATCCCGTTTCTTGGCAGCTCTTAGGATTATTACTAGGATAAGGATAAAAATTGGAGGAGGAGGGAAAGTATTTTTTGGGAGGTAGTTCCAAACCCTCCTGGTTTCAGGAATCTGCCTCCGAAGTTTTCTCAGCAATACAGAAACGATTTGGATGGGTTTTCTTCTATTTTCTTTTTTTTATACATTGTCTAGTGGTCTCCTATTTGGGCATTAGCCAACTAAGTTTTTTTTTCTTCAGAATGAACCAAAGTTGACAAAAGTATTGTTATCTAACCAGAGGGTGAACAATAGGTTGTCCTTGACTTACAGCCGTTCATTTAGTCACCATTCGAACAGCACTAGGAAAAGTGACTTGGGACCCTTTGTAGTGTCGTCATGGTCACGTGATCAAAATTCAGAGGCTTGGCAACTGGCATGTACTTACGACAGTTGGGACGGGGGCAAGCCCTTCCACTGGCTTAATTGTTCTCCTTGTCAGGAAATTCGTTTTCTTCTCTCCTTGATGAGTTTCCACCCAAGTTTCTTGTCTTGCATTTAGGCGCTTTGGAAATAGTTTGAAACCCCCTCCCTTCTTCTTTATCCCCTTAGATAGAAGGACAGAATTCTAAATTCTATGCCTGGAGATTCAGAATGTAATGGTGGTAGTAATGGGTGACTGTAGTGTAAAAACTTCTGTTTTGTGTTGTCAGACTGCAGCGTCTCTCTGACCTTGGCCAGACTTGACAAAGCTAAACCAAGCTGTCTACTTCTTGGATGACAGACCAAGTGGAAATTGGTACGATATTTCTCCCTCCCCCTTTTTTTTTTTTTAGCCTCTTAAGAGGGTTAGAGATGAGAGTGATAAAATGTTTGCTCAGGCCTTGGAAAATGGGAAAAGGAGACCATCTTAACTCTGGTTGTGTTAAAAACAGACAGGAATGTTTGGGAGATGCTTTCACGGTTGCATTTCCTCCCTCTCTCCTCCTTTCTCTTTTGCCTTCCTTCCTTCCTACCCATCCACTTCCCTACCTACATGCAACTCTGGGGAAATTGGAATCATGAAGGCATCGTTGAATTCCCAGTCCATACAAACACAAAACCGTAGCTATGGGACACAGCTTCTACTTTCACATAATCATCCATTTCAAGGGCACCCCTTTCAAGATCAGATAAATAAATAGGCATGGCAGGGTTTCTGGAAATGCTACTGCACTATGTGTCACATGTTAAGATGGAAAGAAAAGAAAGAAAGATAACAGTTAACAGATAATCAGAGTTGGAAGGGACCTTATAGGTCATCTAGTCCAACCCCACACCCAAGTGGGAGACCCTACACCATTTCTGACAAATGGCAGTCCAATCTCTTCTTGAAAGTCTCAAATGATGAAGCTCCCACAACTTCCCAGGGCAACTTCTGTTCCACGGGTTGATTGTTCTCACTGTTAGAAAGTTTCTCCTTATTTCCAGGTTAAATCTCTCCTGGATCAGTTTCCATCCGTTGTTCCTTGTCTGGCCTTCGGGTGCTTTGGGAAATAGCTTGACCCCTTCCTCCTCTCTATGGCAGCCCCTCAAATACTGGAAGACTGCTATCCTGTCTCCCCTGGTCCTTCTCTCCACTAGACCAGCCAAGCCCAGTTCCTGCAACTGTTCATCGTATCTTTTAGCCTCCAGTCCCCTCATCATCCTGGTTGCTCTTCTCTGTACTTTTTCTAGAGTCTCAACATCCTTTTTATAGCGTGGTGACCAAAACTGGATGCAGTACTCTAGCTGTGGTCTTACTAAGGCTTTATGGAGTGGTATTAGTATCTCACTTGATCTCGATTGTATCCCTCTGTTACAATCAAGATCAAGTGAGGTACTAATACCACTCTATGAGATAGAAAAGGAAGGAATCAGGAAGGGTGGATGGGTGGAAGGAAGGAAGGAGAGGGAGGAAGGGAGGAGAGAAGGGAGGGAAGGACAATACTGAAGTGAAGGCAAGAAGGATGCTGAAATCAAGGAAGGAAGGGAAGGAGGAAAGGAAGGATCTCTCCAGCCATCTGCGACATCTCTTGCTGCCTCTTCCCCACTCCATTTAGCCCCGAGGAAAACCAGAGACAATCTACAGAAAAACAAACACTGCTATTTCCCTGGCCATCTTGCTACTAAATAAGTACAGAAACTTCACACTTCCTCCAGATGAATTTTACTGACACTCTCTCTTCCTTTGAAGGCATTTAAAAAGCAAACTCTTTTGAACAATCTGGTGGAAGAGTGGAGAGAAGCCTTTTGTTTCGTTTCATTATTTCATTTCATTTTTTCTTGGCATCCTTTCCTTACATAACATCTTGACCAAAATGTGGCCTCTTTCCTGGAGTCTTTACGGCCTCAACCCTGCTAATTTTGGACTAGAACCTGACATGCCATGGCAGAACAAGGATAATTTTAATCCATTGGGACAGGATTTGGCTTTTAAAGTCTTCATATTCGGAGGGCAGGATTGTCTCTTATCACATCCGTCATTCCTGGAAATGGATCAAAATAGGCAGAGGGCTTTTTAGTAGTCTAATCAGGTCTTCGGGCTCAAGGTCTCTGTGGCTCAGCCAACCTCCTTGGATTATTTTAATAGGCAAAATTAACCAAGTGGCTCTTGGCGGGACCTTCCCATGGCTGGAACGGTTGACCGGCCAAGGAGGCCGATCTCGGCTGCCCCTGAGGAGGTGGCGTCAAGCAGGGCACTGCTGCCTCTCTGCATTTCGGCAGTTCGATCCTCACCAGGTTCGAGGTTGACTTAGTCTTCCATCCTTCTGAGGTCGGTAAAGCGAGGACCCAGATTATGGGGGAGGGGCAAGAGGCTGATTCCGCAAACCGCTTAGAGAAGGCTGTGAAGTGGTATATATGTCTCAGTGCTATTGTCCAGAAGAACGGGAAACCAATATCTGAGGGGCTGCCCCCAAAGAAGAGGGAGTCAAGCTATTCTCCAAAGCACCTGAAGGCAGGACAAGAAGCAACGGATGGAAACTAACCAAGGAGAGAAGCAACCTAGAACTAAGGAGGAATTTCCTGACAGTGAAAAAAAATCAATTAGTGGAAGAACTTGCCTCCAGAAGTTGCGAATGCTCCAACACTGGAAGTTTTTAAGAAGAGATTAGACAACCATTTGTCTGAAGTGGTGTAGGGTTTCCTGCCTAAGCAGGGGGTTGGACTAGAAGACCTCCAAGGTCCCTTTCAACTCTTGTCATTCTAACTTTTTCTAACAAGGCTGATGCAGAGCTCTCCAAGGTCCTGATTTCGATAGGCTGTAACCCAGGGGTCTTCAAACTTGGCAGCTTTAGGACTTGTGGACTTCAGCTCCCAGAATCCTTCCTCCAGTCCATGTTAGTTCAGGAATTCTGGGAGTTGAAGTCCACAAGTTTAAATTTGCCAAGTTGGAAGACCCTTGATCTATCTATTCTATCTATCTATCTATCTATCTATCTATCTATCTATCTATCTATCTATCTATCTA
Organism: Notechis scutatus; assembly: GCF_049901735.1. Lineage (NCBI taxonomy): Eukaryota > Metazoa > Chordata > Lepidosauria > Squamata > Elapidae > Notechis > Notechis scutatus. The sequence goes on from NC_142023.1 coordinate 7,753,660, forward strand.
TCTATCTATCTATCTATCTATCTATCTATCTATCTTATCTATTCTACCTCTCTTTCTATCTATTCTTTCTCTCTTTATCTATTCTATCTATTCTATTCTATCTCTCACTCTTTCTATCTATTCTACCTCTCTTTATCGATTCCAGGGGCCTTCAAACTTGACAGCTTTAAGACTTGTGGACTTCCAACTCCCAGAATTCCTCCTCCAGTCCATGTTAGCTCAGGAATTCTGGGAGTTGAAGTCCACAAGTCTTAAAGCTGCCAAGTTTGAAGGCCCTTGCTGTAACCTCATGAGTTGAGATTTTAGTACAGGTAGTCCTTGACTTATAACCGTTCTAAGTTACGACGGCACTGAAAAAAGGGTCTTTTTCACACTTAACAACCGTTGTAATATCCCCAGGGTCACGTAATGAAAATTCAGTTGCTTGGCAACTGGCATGTACTTCTGACGGTTGCAGTGTTCCCCGGGGGTCACATGATCCCCTTTGGCGACCTTCTGACTGGCCGAGTCAATGGGGGGAGCCGGATTTGCTTCACAACCGTGCGACTAACAAACGGAGCGATTTGCTTAATGACCATGGCAAGGAAAATTGTCAACTGGGACAGAACTCAGTTTAAAAATGACTGTCTTGCTTAGCAACAGAAATTTGGGGCTCTGTTGTGGTCATAAGTGGAGGACTACCTGTATACCTTGCCATGCACTTATACCACAGTCTTTCCAGTTATGTACAATGACACAATCTTCTTGCCTCTAGGCAACCACATCAGTGCTTCCTGTGCTAGCACTGATGAGGTTCCCTAGCTGGGTCATGAAACGTCTGCAAGAAAACCACCAAGCTCAGAGAGCACCAAAAACTCCACAATCTTCCTCTTCTTCTTCCTCCTCCTCCTCTCCATAAACTCTTCCCTCCTAGCACTGATGACATTACCTAGGTGGGTCATGAAATGTCTGCAAGAAAACCACCAAGCTCAGAGAACACCAAGGACCCCACAATCTTCCTCCTTCTTTTCTTCTTCTTCTTCTTCTTCTTCTTCTTCTTCTTCTTCTTCTTCTTCTTCTTCTTCTTCTTCTTCTTCTTCTTCTTCTTCTTCTTCTTCTTCTTCTTCTTCTTCTTCTCCTTCTCTTTCTTCTTCTTCTTCTTCTCTTCTTCTTCTTCTTCTTCTTCTTCTTCTTCTTCTTCTCCTCCTCCTCCTCCTCCTCCTCCTCCTCCTCCTCCTCCTCCTCCTCCTCCTCCTCCAACCCTCTTCCCTCCTAGCATTGATGATGTTACCTAATTGGCCTCCAGCAAACAACCCAGCTTAGATTTCCTTTGATATTAAACAGGGAGCAAACCTTCCCTCGTCCTGAAGCTGTTACCTAGTTGGGCCACGCAACACCTGCAAGCTTCAGGGAGCCCCAAGCTTCAACCCCAAGGTGCAAAGACCCCTTTCCAAATCACTTGGCAAATCCTTTGCCGAGGGCTACCTGGCCAACCTTTTGTCATGCTCTCTCCCCTTTCCTCTCCCACCCCCCCCTTTCAAGGCCCGGATCGATCGAGGAGGGCACGGAAGAAACCCAGCCCGGAGAAGCAGACAAAAGGCAGCCAGCCCACCTACCCGCCCTCTTCTTGGGCTCCGTCCCTTATTGGTGCAAGATCCGAGCCGCGTCGTCGTGGACTACAGCAACCCAACGGCGGCAGCAGCAGCAGCGCCGCGGCTGAGCAGAGCCTGGGAGGGCAGGAAAGAGAGAGGAGGGCGTTTGTAACCAGGGACGACCGCAGCAACACTTGGCACGGCTCTGGGGAGGAGAGAGAAAGGGAAAGCTGAGCAGAGAGAGAGAGAGAGAGAGAGCAGGTTGGGGGGAAGAAAAAGGGAAGCAGAAAGAAATTCCATTCATTATTGGCCTCGTTGGCTTCTCCTTCCAGTCGTTGGGATTCTTCCTCTCTCTCTCTCTCTCTCTCTTCCTCCTCCTCCTGTTGTTTTCTTTTGGGGACGCAGAGAACGTCAGCTTTTCTTCTCCTCCTCCCAACCTCACCCAGCCCCGTTATGGAGCCGAGGGCTGCTTGTCATCTGCAGATGCTCCTCTGAAGACCCCCGAGAGACGCCCAAAGAAGGACTTGGTCGGGAAACCCACCCACCCACCTCCACTGGATTGCAGCTGGGGTCCCTCCCACCGTTTCCCCATCCTTTGCCCATCGCCCCCACCCCCCCCCCGCATTCCTCTCCTGCGGCTCGTAGGGGGGGGTTGCAGGGAGGCCGAGAGGGCCCCACTTGGAGGGCCAGGTTGGTCCCTCTCCCCCTGGACTTTGCTCCCCTCCATCCCCTCCCGGCAAGCTTCCTGTATGAGTCTTCCTCCAGCCCAGGAGAGTCGTGGGGTCCAGTTGATGCCTTGCTGAGCCCGGACGAGCCGTTCGCCACCATGGGCAAATCGAACAGCAAACTGAAGCCTGAAGTAGTGGAAGAGCTGACCAGGAAAACATACTGTAAGTTTCTTTCTTTCGCCTTCTCTTCTCCTGTTCCTCCTTCTTCTTCCCATGCCCATCCTTCCTTTTCCCCCTTTCCCTTTCTCTCTCCTCCTTCCTTCCTTCCTTCCTTCCTTCCTTCCTTCCTTCCTTCCTTCCTTCCTTCCTTCCTTCCTTCCTTCCTTCCTTCCTTCCTTCCTTCCTTCCCATAGCATATTATCCTTCCTTCCTTCCTTCCTTCCTCCTTCCTTCCTTCTCATACTATTATCTTCCTCCTTCCTTCTTTCTCACAGCATATTATCCTTCCTTTCTTCCTTCCTTCCTTCCTTCCTTCCTTCCTTCCTTCCTTCCTTCCTTCCTTCCTTCCTTCCCATAGCATATTATCCTTCCTTCCTTCCTTCCTTCCTCCTCCTTCCTTCTCATAGCATATTATCTTCCCTCCCTTCCTTCTTTCTCATAGCATATTATCCTTCCTTCCTTCCTTCCTTCCTTCCTTCCTTCCTTCCTTCCTTCCTTCCTTCCTTCCTTCCCTTCCTTCCTTCCTTCCTTCCTTCCTTCCTTCCCATTAGCATATTATCCTTCCTTCCTTCCTTCCTTCCTTCCTTCCTTCCTTCCTTCCTTCCTTCCTTCCTTCCTTCCTTCCTTCCTTCCTTCCTTCCTTCCTTCCTTCCTTCCTTCCCATAGCATATTATCCTTCCTTCCTTCCTTCCTTCTCATAGCATATTATCTTCCCTTCCTTCCTTCTCATAGCATTATCTTCCCTCCCTTCCTTCTTTCTCATAGCATATTATCCTTCCTTCCTTCCTTCCTTCCTTCCTTCCTTCCTTCCTTCCTTCCTTCCTTCCTTCCTTCCTTCCTTCCTTCCATACCATATTATCCTTCCTTCCCTTCCCTTTTCCTTCCCATCCTCACTGCCAAACCTTCCCATTCTGCAACTTTCTAGACCTGCCTCCTGATTAGAGACTTCTGGGCTCAAAAGACCTGGATTCCTTGCTCTCTTTTTATGGGGGTGGGGATGGAGATGCTCTGTGTGTGTGTGTGTGTGTGTGTGTGCGTGCATTGTGTTGTGCTGCACCTCGGAGCAATTCCGCTCTCGCAAGCCCAGGGCCGAGCAGGGAAAGGAGCAGCCGGGGAGGATGTGCTTGAGTTGCATGGTGCAGTGTGCTGCATTGCTTTATACAAGGGCGGGAGGGGGAGGCAGGCAGGCAGCTCCCATTGGGGTGTTATTATTGTCAGGGCTGCAGGAGGAGAAGGAACGAGGAGGGGGCCTTCTCTCTCTCTCTCTCCTCTCCCTCTCTCCCTCTTTCCCGGTGATTCATGCAGCTTCTCGCCACAAGCTGTTTCTCCAACAGCATCTGGCACCCCCTTTGGCTTCTCCTGGGGTGGGCGGAGGCTGGCCAGAACTGGAAAAGAGCTGCCCAGGAAGGGACATGCCAGCAAAGGAAGAGCAGGAGGATGAGAAATTGGGAGAGGAGGAGGAGGAAGAGGAGAGGCAGAAGGAAAAGAGGAGGGGAAGGAAGAGGGAAAGGGAGGAGAGGAGGGGAAGGAGAAGAGATATGGGGGGGAGGAGGAGAAGAAGGAAACGGAAGAAAAGGAGGAGGAACAGGAGGCAAAAGAGGAAGAAGAGGAGGAGTTAGAGAAGCAGAAGGAATAGGAGGAGGAGGAGAAGGTTAAGTGGAGGAGGAGGTGAAACAAGAGGAGGAAGAGGAATGAAAAAAGAGGAGGAGGAAGAGAAGGAGGAGCAGGTTCTCTACACAGCGGGTGGACCTGCTGATGGCTGCATTGAATTCTTAGACATTTTCAGTCCTGACAGGGCCATTCTTCCAATCTCTTGGCTTCCTCTCACCTCAGCTTTAAATGCTACTTGCAGTTTGCAAATGGGGGAAGGGCAGGGATCTGTCCAGAATTTGGCCGAGGGGAGGGGAAGAAACAGAAGAGGGGGGGGAGAGGTGCAGCCGAAATGCGTCTGATGCATTTATTTCATTATTTATTTGATTCAATAGCCTTTTACTCCTTTTGTAAATGACTCGATGCAAAATCCAGTCAAAGAATTCTGTTTCGTTTTTCTCGCTTTTCTCTTAATTTTTTTTTCTTTATTTTCTTTTCCTTCCCCCATTTTTTTTTTTTTTTTTGCAAGGAGAGTTCCCCCATTTTGGTCAGCAAATTTGTCTCCCCCTTCTGAGTGGTTTGCATCTAAAACTACACAATGTCTTTGTGGGTTTCCCAGCATTAAAGTACCCCTGGACTGAAAAACTTGGAATTTTGCATTTCGATTGCTGAGTTTCTGGATGGTTGCAGGGTCTTTCTCTCCTTCCCACAGGGATCAGTCACTCAAAGTTTGTGATAAGAACTGAGTTGTGTTCTTTGGGTCTGGTTTGCTCTTTGGCTCACTGGCTTGAGTTACCTGGAGCCATTTGGCATTACAGGAATGTTTTTTTTAAAGTGGCATGCCAACCTGTCTCTGCGCTGCTTCTGTTCTTTTTAAAGGAAGGGACAAGTTTCTAATTCTCATTGAGGTGCCCATTTATTTTCACTGGCTTCATAATTCTGTGAGGCTTCAGAACCAAGTTTGTTTTCCCCATCACATCTCCTTTTACACATGGCTGTAAAAAAGCAAACATTTATATATTATTCTCCTTCGCAGGACACTTTATCCGACAAACTTAATTTCCCTAAACCAGGTGAACAGAGATCTACTTTTCAGAGAGACAAAACACAGCTTCAAACATCAGTTTGTTCTCCCCCCGCAAAAAAGTCTGATCTCTAGTAGGAAAGTTATCCATGTTTGTATGGACCAACAGAGAAACTGCTCTCCTTCAAAAGGGGCTATTTTCCAAATTTTGCAATGAACTTATCCATCTGTTTTAAAAAGAGGTTTTGTAAAGAGGTTTTGGCTGTGATGCGAAAATAGCATTTGCCTGCTGGGTCTCTTCCCAGGTTTGTACCGCTGTTTGAGAGGGAATTCTTAAAATCTCAGGGAAAGACATAGCTGCTTTAAAGAGCTTTAGGTCGAGGTAGCTTTGCATATCTGCGCAGTCCAAAATAATCTGAAATGTGCAAGGTCTTGAAAATAACACACAAACGGTTTGCGATGGTGAGAATTGTGAGTAATGAGCCTCAAATATTTTTAACGGGGACTGTTAAATAAAAAGAATTTTTTAATTTGGCAAGCTGAATTTGACATATTTGCAAAAAAAAAAAAAAAAAAAAAAACTGGAAGAGACAGTGCGTGATGTCCTTCCAGAAATGAGAAGTGAGAAGAGACTCAAATTCACCCAAGCCAATTGCGTTGCTAACGTGACTATTTTAAAAAAGCTTTAAACACACACACAAACACACACACACACTTGAGGTCATCCATCCTGCTAGTGAGTTATTTTAAAACTTTTGCTTTGGCCCACTAGGTTGGGTTTACTACCTGGCCAGTCTAGCTGCTCACCAGCTGATATTAGATCTGTCAAATCTGGGGCAGGAAATTGATTTGTGGCTTAAACTTTTTTTATAAATGAGAATTATAGGAACTGGAGCCAAACTTTTGAATTATAAAATACTGATTATCACAACGTCCTTGCTCCTGTCTGAGCTTGGTTGTTTTCTTGAGACGTTTCATTACCCAACTAGGTACCATCATCAGTGCTAGAAGGGAGAGAGAGAGCAAACCTCATTCCCACCATTGATGATGTTTCCTCCTCCTCCTCCTCCTCCTCCTCCTCCTCCTCCTCCTCCTCCTCCTCCTCCTCCTCCTCCTCCTCCTCCTCCTCCTCCTCCTCCTCCTCCTCCTCCTCTTTCCTCCCCTCCCTCCCTTCTTCTCCTATATTCCACACACTATTTCCTCTTAGCACTGATGATGTTACTTAGTTCGGTCATGAGATGTCTGTAAGAAAACAGCCAAGCTCAGAGAGCCCCTTATTTCAACCTTGAGCTACAAGATATTCACCTTTATCGATAAAGATGATCATTGCTGTATGGCCAAGGAAGGGAAGTGTGATTTGTGGCTGCGAGAAGCAAATTGTCTTATTGATCACACAGATTGCTGGACTTACAATCACAACCGAGCCTCAAAACGTCTTTTGCTAACAAAAGACAAGTGAGCTTTTCCCAGTTTTAGGACCTTATTATTAAGTTTGCGACACGGTTGTTAAGTGAATCTGGCTTCTTCATTGACTACACACACACACACACACACACACACATAAAAGGCAGCACCAAATTCCATTTCTCAACACAGTTCTCACCACAGCCAAAGGAATAAAATCTTAGGAAAAACAGCAACAATACAAATCTACACTTGGTCATAAGTGCGAGGACCAATCCTATGTAACTTTTTAAAAAATGTCGTCTTAACTTCGAAACGAAGTTCACTCTCAATGCATGGTTGCAAGTCAAGGGCTACCTACCGAAGATGGCTAGCAAGGTTAGCTTTGACTTTTTCTGCCCTGCAAATTCTTGAAATTCTGAAACCCCTGAAACTCCTCTTCTTTTCAACAATTGCTTCATTTTGCCCTCCCACCTTACCCAAAAAACAAAAAACGAGCAAGCTTTCTGCCCCCAGAAAAGCTGTTCAGTTTTGGTGTCTCAACCTGGCTACGCGCCACTGCGAACTCGTGTGGGCTGGCTGGCTGTTTCCCTTGGAATCGTCAAGAAAAAACATGATACTAAAAGATTGTAAATACGATTTTGTTGGCGAAAAGGGCCCAGTAGGGAAGGTGAGAAAACAGGCTGTCGTTCAATTCCTCGAGGTTCATCAGCGCCAACCAACCGGCAGAAACTTCTCCCGAAGACCATCTGCTGAGATGGGAGCAAGCAAATTGGAGGGAGTCCTTGACGTACGACCGCAGTTCAGCCCAAGGCGGTTGTTAAGAGAGCTTTGCTCCATTTTGCAAGCTTTCCCGCCCCCTCCGCCCATCGATGTTAAGCAAATCATGCGGCCGTTAAGCAAACCGATTGACGTTACTTTGTCGGAAGCCGGCTGGGAAGGTTGCAAAGATCACATGACCGCAGGACAATGCAACAGGCATAAGTACATGCCAGTTGCCAAGCACCCAAACTTTGATCACGTGAGCACAGAGAGGCGGCAGGGGTCATAAATGTAAAAAAATCAGTGGTAATTCACTAATTCAGTGCCGTTGTAACGTCGAGCGTTCCCGCTAAATGAATGCTTGTAAGTTGAGGTCCACCTGTATTTTGGGGCAAATCAATACTGGAAGCCACGCAGAAATGTAAGTAAGCATTGACTATTTCACCAGCCCTCCAAAATAAGTCTATCAGCTGATTTTCTCCCATCTGGGGTTGGTGTTTTGAATGGCAACATTTGCCTCTTGAACTTCATCTAAACAACAACACAAAAGTACCCCCAGAATTGGTATAAAGGGGGCAGAGTAGCCCCCTTCCCCACCAGAGAATCCATCTAGCCCAGGGAACAGACAATTTGACAGACCAGGAAAGAGAGAGAGATATTTTCTTGTAACCACTCCAAGTTTATTTCCTGCAAGATATTAGCCATAAATTATAGCTTTTATTCAATCTTCTTGCTATTTTTATAACATCTAGGACATTGTTCCATTTGCCAAAGCAGCTGCATAATTCAGAGGTTCAGAATTATGCCAAAATGATGGTTATAACTGTGAACTCGCTCAATCCGTAAATGGTGGTTTGCTATTTTCTAAAAAAAACCTTCCCTTTGCTGTGCTAATAACACTTTGCTAGCTGTGGATTGATTTGGCGTCACCTCTGGGTGTGTTCACACAACAGCCTTACCTGAATCTGTTAACTGGTTCATTCACCTAGCAGGCAAGGCTCAGATAGCGGTTGGCATCTTGTGGGAATCCAGTGTGTTGGATTAGCGCATCTTTCCATAGCTAAGTGAAGTGTGTTCTGCAAAGGAATTGTCCCTTATGTACAGCTAGACTTTAAAGTTGGCCTAACTCATTTTATGTTACTTGAGTAGCTTCATCGCCTTCCTCTTCTTGGCCTGTCCAACCTGGAAATGAGTTTCTTGTGCATCAGATTGAGTTTGGGTGGAGAAAAATATTGATCATGAAACTTTCTGGCACAAAAAATTTCCAAGGTTTAAACCACCGTGGGGTATAGCTGGGAAAGAGGTTTTTTTGGAACATCTGGAGATCTTTATTGGAAGACGGTGAATGCCACGTGTGACTTGTAGAAGGGACCTTCCCAGGTCCTTTTTCCACCAGAGATCAGAAAGTTGTTGAGCCTTTAAATCGAGGGATTGAATTCGTTGGGTGGACAACCCATAACTCTGTAGATCAACGACTTTTGGTACCTGTTAACTCTTGATTATCCTATTTGGGATTCCACCATTTTGGAAGTTCCTCCATCCCAATCAGAGACGGACGATTTTGTTACCTTTCGCACGTCTTCTGTTGATTTGGGCGGATTCTCTTCTGTCAATTCCGTTCTCTAAAAGCCACCATGAACTGCTTCCATTAAATATTTAATTGCCTCTGAAGACACCTTAATTGCAATTAGCTCTTCACCTGGAGAGCCCTTTGCAACAGAATTGGCCACTGTAATGGATGGATTGGGGTGAGAAGTTGCAGATTTAGGAACCAAATTTTCCATATGGTGACGGAAAGAAATTGTGTTTTTTTTGTTTTTTTTCTGAGAGAGCTGGAAACTTTCAATCTAAGTTCCTTATCCCTGAGACATGCACGTTTTTGCCAGCCAAAAACCTTGTCAGCTGAGCACAGTCACACAAACTTATTCTCTGTTTACTCAGCAAGTTATATGCATTTAATACTGTACCTTCAGTTAATTAGCTGGACACGCTAACGTTAATTTAAAGCAATAAGCTGATTCTTAATGAAACTATTTTGGGGGAATCTCTTGATACACAAAAATCATAAGCTAAACAAATTGGCTGGTTTCCAGGTACACACTCACTGGCAAAAAGCCAACCACACGGAAGCTAACTATCCTTCTTGTGGCTTGGTGCACGTTCAGTATATCAGAAAATTGGACTTTTGAAATCTGTCTTGCGAATCCTCAAAAGACATTTTTGTTCCCTCTTGCAAAAGCAGCTTTTCATTTTTGATCTCAGCCTCAAGGTGCTCCCGGACATCTCATTAAGGCATGTTGGCAAAATTAATTATATGAAATGAGACCGTTGGAGTCTTCCTTTAACTAGATTTACAGAGATGGACGTGAGAGGGATATAAGAATTCCAGCAGCTCAATGATTCTCAATTTAAAACCATTTGATTCCTCCAGTTCATCAGACGGAAGGGGAACAATTTTATTTTATTTTTACTGACAACTGATTAAATTGCATTTTGGCTGTTGATGGCAGCACCTCCACACAGCAATCTTTTGGTTTTCCTTTGATGGCTTTGGAGTGGATTTTACTACTGGAAGTGAGGTGGAGGAGATTGCTACTATTGTGTTATGTCATTTCACTTTCTCCTTGGCTGCTCCCAAAGTAACATTTATTTGATTGATGTGGGTCCCTCAGGACTGTTGAGAGTAGGGCAGTATGCAAGTTTTAAAGCCAGATGTCCAGACTGGATTTGGCGTTCTTTGTCCACCTATTGAGTCCTTCCAAGGACCTGGGATAGGCAGATGTTGTGGTTTGATGGTGTTTAAAGGTATCTTTGCAGGATGTCAGCTGTTCTGAGTCAAGCTCCCAGTTGCAATTGACTGAGAGTGTTATTGTCAAATGCCAATGGTGTTGAAATGCTCAGATAATACATTACTATTATTAGGGTTCATCACACAGCCTGAAGTTTAGGCTGGATTTGGCATTTTGTCCATCTACATTATCTAATCCTGAGGATCTCAGGCAAATGTGGATGTTTGTTGGTGTTCAAGATACCATGGCAGAATATAAGCTGGTCCCAATTATCATCATAAGTCAAGGACTACCTGTATGTAGAATTTTTTTGGTTCTCTCTGAGGAATCACCCAGGACTTCATAGGAGTTAAAATCTGAAGCTGGAATGGGTGACTCATTTCTTGTTTCTCACCGTTGGCCCTTTTTAATGTTTAACTGGAACACTGGGAAGTTTTAAACCATTAAACCATTACAGCAGAGCCAAGGGGAAACCTGAATATAGTTGAAAATTCATCTGGAAAGGACAGGGCTGCTGTGTTCATATTAGCCTTCTGAATTATAAATTTGCAACTGGCCTTATTTGATTGCAAGTCTGCTTTGATTTTTTTGAGAAAGGCACCTATGCAATTGCCCCAGAGGTTTTTTGTGCCAGAGTGGATCACAGGCTAAATATTTAGTTCCCAGGCTGGTAACGTTTGACTGGAAAGCTTAAAATATTTATCTTTGATTTAGACCAGAGAGGAAAGAAGGAGGGAGGGAGAGGGGGAGAGAGACAGAGAGAGAAAGAGAAGACAAAGACACACACACACACAGAGAGAGAAACAGAGGGGGGGAGAGAAACAGACAGACAGACACAGAGAGAGACACACAGAGAGAAACAGAGAGAGAGAGAGAGAGAGAGAGAGAGAGAGAGAGAAGAGACAAAGAGAGACAAGAGGGGAGAGACAGAGACACAGAGAGAGAAAATAGGTATTTAGTGTGTCATATTTTTTTTTTTGAAATTCAAAAAAAGCATGCAAATTTGGCATCTTGCAAAAGTCATGCATTGATAATTAGCTTGTTCCTTTTCCAGCTTTGCAGCAAAATCTTGGCACGCTGGCCGTTGCCGTATTTTTGGGCTGCTGCCTCAGCTGCGGGAGACAGAGCCAGATTTTTCCCCCCCAAGCACAAAGTCCCACTTTGATAAACTTATTTAAAGTTTCCAAATCCCGATGAACATATTTCACTGAAGCAAAACAGTGAAGGTTGAGACCGGGCTAAGTTCACAAGGTGCGCAGTCCAAGCTATGGCATACTATATCTTTTTTTTCCCCCCCCACAATCCAGATAGTCTTCGATTTACAACAATTTGTTTAGGGGCCGTCCAAAGTTACAAGGACGCCGGGGGAAAAAAAGCGCGAATTATGTGCTTATGCCTGTTGTGGCATCCCCGCAGTCCTGCGATGAAAATGTGGGCACTTGTGTTTACGACAGTTTGCAGGGTCTTGGATTCAAGCGGTCCCCCCTTTGCGACTTTCTCAGCTGGCTTCCAAGCGAAAGGCAATGGGGCAAAGCCAGATTTGCTTCATGACCATGTGGTTCACTTAACAACGGAAGTGATTTGCTTCGCTGCAGCAGCAAAATAAAATAAAATAAAAGCTTATAAAATGGAATAAACTCATTTAACAACTGTGGGGCTCAACAATGGAAATTCTGCTCTCAGTTATGGTTGTAAACGCGAGGACTTTCTGCAGCCCTTCCCAATCCATACCTCTCTGTCCCCAAAATACTAAGTTGGCTCAGTTTTTTCAGAGCTGACATTCGATTAAAAAAAAAAAAAACTAACATAGTTAGTTCGTGCTAGCCACCTCGGGCCAAGGCTGGCTTAGAATCAGACTGCAAGCAGGGAAAGCATTGAAAATACTGTGACGTCTCTAAAACAGAACCAGAACAATGTAGAGTCTCTTTCTGTATCTTTTTTTTGTTTGTTTGTTTGTTTAATGGAAAGAAAATACATCCATTTTCTTTTTGCCAGCGAATCTTGCGATCGATTCCTTAATTCAATTTCTGTTCTCAAAAGAGCTGTGCCCATTTGCAAAATCACCCCAGATCAATCCAGACGTCTGGAACACTCTGTTGTTGGCTTCGGATAGCGGGAACCTCTGTAGGGTGACGCCGTTCACAGTCCTTGAATTACGACCACCGTGGAGCCCAAACTTTCCGTTGCTAACCCGGACAGTTGTTAAGTGAACCTTAATGCGAAGAAAGCCAAGCACACACCATTTCTTTTTTTCCATGTTGCAAGTCATGAATCCATATTGATTTACAGTATTTTGTGCTAATTAAAATCCCCCCCTGAAGCCTTGTACGGCTAGAGTCCCAATTTATATCCTTTGTGCTCAGAAATATTTAATATTCCCGCTGTACATTTATTAGGAATTGATAGCACCGAAGATGGAAAGATTTTGCTGTTCGCGAACGATCTTTGCTAATTGATGGAGTGAACAAGGGCTCCAAGGGAGAGCAATTATGTTTCTGATGAAATATGTGAATAAGAGAAGAGTTTAAGGCTTTGGAAAACTCAACTGAAGTGCATGAATGTACCAAGTCGTCCATAAATACTTCTTTTTTCTCTCTCTCTCTTTTTTAGTCACAGAGAAAGAAGTCCAGCAATGGTAAGTATTCAATGTTATTTCAGATTCTAAGAATTATTGAACATTTGTACTTATACAAACCAATGGGTTGGAACCACAATGCCCATAGTTCCTTCTGGAAATTGGATTCCCTGTGAAAAGCTACAGCAGCCCAATTGCAAGCAGACTTCGAAAGCTTGAAATCCACACACCTTCAGACTAATCTAGGTTGAGAAACACTGTCGAAAAGTCACAGAAAACAGCCGAACTGGGATTAAAAATGGTGCTGCTGGTTTTCTTGGAGTCTTAGGGTAAAAATAAAAATAAAAAATCAAGTGTACCCATTTATCTTTCTGACTGCAGGTATAAAGGCTTTATTAAGGACTGCCCAAGTGGACAGTTGGACGCAACTGGATTTCAGAAAATCTACAAGCAATTTTTCCCGTTTGGTGACCCAACCAAGTTTGCAACGTTTGTTTTTAATGTCTTTGATGAAAACAAAGTGAGTTTGCTTTGCTTCCCACCTTCCTTCCTTCCTCTCTCCCTCTCTTCCTTCCCATACCATATTATCTGATTCCTCCCTCCCTCCCTCCTTTCTTCGTCCCTCTCTCCTTCCCTCCCTCCTTCCTTCCTTCCCATACCATATTACCTGATTCATCCCTCCTTCCTTCCTCCCTCTCTCCTTCCTTCCCTCCCTTCTTCCCTCCTTCCCCAATTATATTATCTGATTCATCCCTCCTTCCTCCCTCCCTCCCTCCTTCCTTCCCATACCATATTATCTGATTCCTCCCTCCCTACTTCCCTCCCTCCCTCCTTCCTCCCTCCCTCTCTCCTTCCTCCTTCCTTCCTTCCCATACCATATTATCTGATTCATCCCTCCTCCCTCCCTCCCTCCTTCCTTCCTCCCTCTCTCCTTCCCTCCCTCCTTCCTTCCCATACCATATTATCTGATTCTTCCCTCCTCCCTCCTCCTTCCTCCCTCCTTCCTTCCTTCCTTCCTTCCTTCCTTCCTTCCTTCCTTCCTTCCTTCCTTCCTTCCTTCCTTCCTTCCTTCCTTCCTATAAATCTTAATTTCTTTGTGGCCAAAATATATTTCCCCCGAGCAATATTTTCACAGAAATAGGACCGAGGAAAAGGGAATATTAAGCGAGGTAGGCGTTATGCCCAATTCTCCAACATTTTTGCCATGAAATCATTAAGTGAATCACACGGTCATTAAATGAATGACCCCATTGACTTTGTTTGTTGCAAGCTGGCTGGGAAAGGTCCCACGTGGCAAGTGTCTAAATTACAACCACAGAACTGTGAGGACTCTGTGTTGGTCGTAACCACAAGGACTGAGTTACTGTGTTGGTCCTAACTGCGAGATCCGAGTTCCTTGTTTCTGTGCCATTGTAACTCCCAACATTCCCTAAACAAATGGTCATAAATAGAGGACCACTTGTAATTGCACTTTAAACAGCTTTTTCCCAAGTGGGATCTCAATATTGGCCTTTTTCTTTTCTCTTCTCAGGATGGAAGAATTGAGTTTTCCGAATTTATCCAGGCCCTTTCAGTCACTTCCCGAGGGACTCTGGATGAAAAACTGCGGTGTAAGCAAGCTGGTGTTAATTTATTTATTTGTATCCTGATTGGACAACCAGAGTTTGTCCAGAATGATATAGGATCTCCTGCTTGAGCCAGGGGTTGGACTAGAAGACCTCCAAGGTCCTTTCCAACTCTGTTATTCTATATTCTGCATAGCTGATAAATTGTGGGAGAGATTTTGGCTGGGCCTTTTCTGACAAGTCTCCATTCTTGAAGGCTTCTCTCTTTCCTTGCTGATCGCTTTCTCTTTCCCCCTCTGCGTTTCAGGGGCCTTTAAACTGTATGACCTGGATAATGATGGCTACATCACAAGAAATGAGATGCTGGACATTGTAGATGCTATTTACCAGATGGTGGTGAGTATATGTGATGACCCGAGGCGTGGCAAGAAATAACAAAGTCACAAAAGTAGATAAATTCCCTTTAATGCCTCCAACTTGGACCCCAGTGTCCAATTATCCTCGGCTGGAGATCAAGCTCTTCCAAAAACAGTCCGCGAAGGGAAGAAATGCAATCCGAACCCAAAGTAAAGATAATTAGAAATTTAAAAAAGCCCGACACAAACCACGCTGAAGTAATTAACACGACAGGCCAGGATGATAAATTGCAGACTTCCAAAAGATAAGGAAGCACTCACAGTTGGGAGGACACCAAGACCCAGATAAGCCTTGACAAAGAAAACGCACGCTTTGCTTCCAGCAAGGAGCTGTGTGCAAATGCCCCACTTATATCCTGTTCTCCCAGCTGCAACCAATGAAAGGGATCAGGGCCTTTTCCTCTCCCGGAAGCCATGTTGCTCCCTTCTCTGTTCCTCCCTGCATGCCCTAGGCTGAAGAGGGGGTGGGCCTGGGTCTTCCTCTGAATTCCCTCTCCCTTGCTCTACCTCTTCCCTGCTCTGCCCAGCTGGACAGTTTCTTCCCCAGTTTCTTCCACAGCCACCGGAGCCATACTCCCACTCCCTGTCAGCTGTTCAATCCCCCCCTCAGAATCAGACTCCAACAAGGGCATGACAGTATAGGACCACAGTTTGTTACCTCTGTAATGAGACCCAGTTGCAGGAAGTGCCAGGGTTCTCCCTTGCCTTCAGATGACCAGGGGTCTTGGCCTAACACAGAGAGGTCTCCAAACGTAGCAACTTTTAAGACTTACCATACCAAGCGCACCCCCAACCTGGTTTGTGTTGGGTAGGTTCTCTAGCATCTTCATAGGTTTTATTGAGTCCACCAGAGTCCGTGGGACTGCATGGAAGCGGGTTGGGTGTCTCCAGGGCTGTGCCATCTTCACTTTCTTTGACCAGGGTAACACGGTGGAGCTACCAGAAGAGGAAAACACCCCGGAGAAGAGAGTGGACAGGATTTTTGCCATGATGGACAAAGTGAGTCTTTTTCTCCCATCTTGATTTGGCTATTGGCAGAAGGAGACCAAGGGAGGCCCCATTTTGCTTCATTTGAAGCCCTATTCCTAAGAGGGAGAATTGAAGGCCAGCCGAGCTAGAAGTTTCCAAGGTTGAAAAACCTCAGGTGCTGAACCCAGAAAGCAGGTGGCTTTGAGTTCTAGTCCTTCCATTTGGCAGGAAATCTGGCTGGGTGATGTTGAGCCAGTCGCTCATTCTCCACCTAACCTACCTCACAGGGTTGTTGGGGTTTGGAAAGTAGGATGCAGATGTATATTAAATATATTTGCTGCCTTGAGTTGACCAAATATATCTGTCTGTTTATATGCACAGATAGATAGATAGATAGATAGATAGATAGATAGATAGATAGATAGATGGTAGATAGATAAATAGATGTATAATACATGAATGGATGGATGGATTGATGGGATGGATGGATGGATGAATGGATAGATAGATGATAGATAGATAGATAGATAGATAGATAGATAGATAGATAGATAGACAGACAGACAGACAGATAGATAGATGTATAATACATGAATGGATGGATGGATTGATGGGATGGATGAATGGATAGATAGATAGATGATAGATAGATAGATAGATAGATAGATAGATAGATAGATAGATAGATGATAGGTGATAGATATAGATGATAGATAGATGATATAAATGATAGATAGATGATAGATAGATAGATGATATAGATATGATATAGATAGATAGATGATAGATGATATAGATGATAGATAGATGATAGATAGATATAGATGATAGATATAGATGATAGATATAGATGATAGATATATGATATAGGTGATAGATATAGATTATAGATGATATAGATGATAGATAGATAGATGATAGATAGAAACACACACACATTAGATTGAGAGAGAAAGAGAGAGAAAGAAACAACTAGCTAGCTAGAGACACAGACAGATAGATGAGGGGGTGGAGAGACAGAGAGAAAGAAAGAAATATAGCAATATTAACACACACAAGTGATTTAATCTTGTGGGTTGACTCTTCTTTTCAGTCCTTGTTCATTGGTCTCATCACCTGATCAGTGGGTTACCTCACTAATTCAGCAGCTTATGAAGGCAACCTGCCTCCCCTAACCCCTGAGTCTCCTTTTTTTCCAGAACGCTGATGGGAAATTAACCTTGCAGGAGTTCCAGGAAGGTTCTAAAGCCGACCCCTCCATCGTCCAGGCACTTTCCCTCTACGACGGGCTGGTATAGTCCCACAATCCAGGCTTGGGTGAGCATCCAAGTCTCCAGCATGGGAGACCAAAATATGCTGGATTTTGCAATACGTTGCAGTATAACAAGATAAGAACAAGAGGAGGGGAAAACCCAGCAAATGCTGCATGTATTGAAACGAGAAGGGGAATAAATAATTGGTTGCGCCTGGCAGGGACGGACTCAATGTTCCCTTCCAAATTTGATTCTAACTTAGATTGCTTCATTCATTCATTCATTCATTCATTCATTCATTCATTCATTCATTCATTCATTCATTCTATATTTCCTTCTTTCCCTCCCTCCCATTCTCCTTCCTTCCTTCCATCCTCCTTCCCCTCCCTACCTCCCTCCTTTCCTTTTTTCCTCCCCCTCCCTTCCCATAGCCTATTATCTGATTCCTTCCTTCCTTCCATACAGCCTTCTTTCCCTCCCTCATTCATTCATTCATTTTATATTTCCTTCCCTCCTTCCCAATCTCCTTCCTTCCTTCCATTCATCCTTCTTCTGCTCCCTCCCTCCCCCTTCCTTCCCATAGCATATTATCTGATTCCTTCCTTCCTTCCTTCCTTCCTTCCTTCCTTCCTTCCTTCCTTCCTTCCTTCCTTCCTTCCTTCCTTCCTTCCTTCCTTCCTTCCTTCCTTCCTTCCTTCCTTCCTTCCTTCCTTCCTTCCTTCCTTCCTTCCTTCCTTCCTTCCTTCCTTCCTTCCTTCCTTCCTTCCTTCCTTCCTTCCTTCCTTCCTTCCTTCCTTCCTTCCTTCCTTCCTTCCTTCCTCCTCTCTCCCTCCCTCCCTCCTCCCTCCTTCCTTTTATACAGCCTTCTTCCCTCCCTCCCTCCCTCATTTGTTCATTCATTCATTCATCCGTTCATTCAATTTTTATGGCTGCCATCTCAAACCAGGTGAGTAAAAGACCAAATCGTAGAAACACATTTCTAAAATGATCCTAAAGCCAGGACATGAATTCTATAAACATATAAAAGGGTAACATCCATCAAATCAAAGAAGCTTCAGGCTTTTCATCTGCTTTTCCTTCCTTTCCTCTTCTCTTTTCCAGGCGCGCCGAGAAGCCCTCCTTCCAGTGACATCCAGCTGCCTACTCCAAAAAGACCCTCATCCGACAGTTACTCTTCCGTTACTCGCGAGCAAAGGGGCGCCTTCCAAGTCCGACCTCAGCCTCAAAACCCTTTTCTGCTTGGAATCGTCCCCATCAGCCGAGCAACTGCTTTGATTATCATTTCTTTTCTTTTTTAAAGAAAAAGAGAAAGACAGAGGAAAGAAGGGCAGGGGTGGGAATCCTTGATGGGATGGAGATGGTCCTCGCACACGTTTCCCCTTTCCCTCCTTTGCTTTTTGTCTGGAATGAACTTGAGATTTCCTATTTCTTCCCCGGGGGTGGGGGTGGGGTGTTGGTGGGATGGAAGAGACTCGAGAGGCGACTGATTAAATCAGATTGGAAAAGCAGCAAGGGGGGGGGGGAAGAAGTACAGGGGGAGGGTCAAGGGCTTCAGCAAAAAAAAAAAACAACGCATCAAAATCGGTTTGAAAACTTCATTTTCTCCATAACATCTGGATTTGCTGCAATTTTCATCGCTCGGGGTAGCGGGAGTGGGGCAGGTTTGCATCTACAAAGCCCCTTGTTACGTTCCGAGCGATGCTCCTTTGGATATGATTTGCTTTTGTGTGTGTGTGTGTGTGTGTGTTTCTCTTTGCCTATTTATTGGACCGCTTTCCTAAATGAGGTTGTCGGGCCTAAGGATCAAACACCGAAAATGGAGTGGAGAAATTGAAGCCCCCTGAACCTGGAATCACACACGCGCGCACACATACACGGCAGCCTGGCTGAAGTCGAAGGGGGTGAATTCTGCCCCCTCCCCTGTTTTTTTAAAGTGTCTCTTTGTCTTTTTTGTTGCTGTTGTTGTCGTCGTCTTTGTTTTGTCCATCACACCTGTTCTGTGATGCTTCACTTTGGGAGTGGGAGGTGGGTGGGTGAGAGGGTTGGGAGGTCCTTGCATCCTCGTCTTGCTTTTCAAGAGCTTCAGCGCTCCAATCTCACAAACTTCCATGCCTGCAACATTAAAAGAAAAAAAAAGGAGAAAAATAATAATAAAAAGGAACATTTATTTCTTATTTCTTTTCCTTTTTTTGAACACGCGGGAAACTCTTGCGAAAGAGAACTCGGACCTTTTCAATAGACAAGGCTTTTCGGAGGCGTTTCTAATTTTTTTTTTAGAAATAAAATTTTTCCCTATGGAAAAAAAATACAACACAGTGATTATTAAACCGAGTTCTCGATTTACGATTTGGACTGGAACATCCCATTGTTAAACAAGGTGGGCATTAAGGTGTCTTCTCTCTCTTTTTGGTATAAAAACAAAAGTGAAAGTTAAAAAAAAAAATACCTAACAAAAAGCTTCTAATTCATTTCTCCAAAACTGCTAACAATAATGGAATGCCCCTGTTGGAAATAGATAGCAAAAGGAGCTTCACATCAAGCACATGCTGCCCCCTTGTGGCTCAGCTGGGTCCTGCATCCCCATAGCCAATCATTCGTCGTACACTCCGCTTCCAAACCCAAACTCTGGTTTTGGCTAAAATCCTTTCTCGAAGCATCAAGTATTCCAACTGGGACCCTAGTTATGACCTGATAGGGCCAAATTCCAGCCAAAAAAACATGGACTGAGGCCTGACAGGTCTGGAAAAAAAAAAAAAAAGAACGTCCAGCGTGCTCAGACCTTTTCACCTCATGCAGGTGACCTGTCTGTTGCAATGAGACCTTTATCTCTTCCTGACAGGCCACAAGTTGTAGATCTGTCAAGAGGCCTGCCAAATTCTTCTCCTCACCTGGCTGCTGTGCCCGATGGTGCAAGAGTTAAAACAATAACTAGGGCAGGAGGGTTTCCCCCACCCTCCTTGGCGGTGGTTCAACTGGCTTAATTTGGCCCCAAAGCTATTGGCAAGGTTTGAATAACTCAAAACCAGCCAGGATGGTGACTAGAAGACTAGAAGAAGAGGTGCTTGCTGGAGTTGGACTCTGCCCATTCTGGCTCCTCCTTTGGAGAGGGTTATATATTCTGGGAAGGCTCGAAGCACTGAGATTTGGTGGGGAGATCCCTGGCTTTAACCTGCAGCCGATTTTTTGGTTTTTTTTGCAGGCGACAACGGTAAGTGACATTGCAAGAAAGGGGTGGGTGTGGGAGAATCTTAACAAAGTTTTGAAGTTTTGCAAAATAAAAAAAACTTCTAAAGAAGATCGGAAGAATTTTAAAGAGGATTTGGGAGAAAGAAGGAATGTCTGATTTAGGGAGCTTGATGATTAGAAGAGTAAGAGAAGAAGAAAGCCACACTATAAATAAAATATAAATGCATGCACGAAGGATGAAAAGAAACTTTATATATCTTTTTTGGAGATAAGATAGGTTAGAAAAAGAAGAGCATTCTGACGTAATTTTAGAAAGAGATTAAAATGTAATTATGAAGAAAAACAGCATCTACAACCTCGTATATTTGTTCCTTTTTTCCATTTTTCTTCCTCTTTTTTTTCTTTTCTTGCTCCTTTTTCCTTTCTTTTCCTTTGCTCTTCCTCACTTCGTAATAGTTTTTCCACTTTGAGTTTCAATTTGTATCCTTTTTTTCCCCTCTTCCTCTTTTTTTATTTCCTATGGCCTTACTTATCCCTTTCCCTCCCTTTACTTTTCTCCTTTTCTGCGCCTGTTGAATAAAACTCTTTTGGTGATTTGAAAGAGATTGAAACTGGTAGAACAAAAGGAAAGCCAAAAATTCTCTGTGCAGAGAGTTTTAAACAGGGGACCACAGCCAGCCCTTTGCCCAGAATAAATAAATAAATTGCTCTTTTGTACAAGGGGAACTGAAAGTACAAACTGGGATTGTTTAAAGGAGCCAGTGGACAAATCTTTATTTTGGATGGTGCCAGCCCTGCTCTGTGCAAGCTGGACATTTGAAAAAGCCTCTATGGGAAAAATATCACAACCTTTCCCCCCCTGAATTAGGTCAGGCTGTATAACAGGATCGATCTCTTCAGTCGATTCTATCGATCAGTTTAAACACCTGAAGGCAGGACAAGAAGCCATAGATGGGGAATTAATCAAAGAGAAAAGCAACTTAGAACTAAAGAGAAATTTCCTGACTTTTAGAACGATCAATCATTGGGATGGCTTGGCTCCAGAAATTGTGGGAGCTCCATCACTGGAGCTTTTCAAAAATATCCTGGATAACCATTTGACCAGGAGGGTATAGCGTCTCCTGCTTGCGTAAGGGGTTGGACTAGAAGACCTCCAAGGTCCCTTCCAACTCTTTTATTATTCTGTTAAAATGGGGGGGAAACTTGCTTAACAACTCTTTCGCTTAGCAATAGACATTTTGGGATCAATTGTCATAAGGAGAGGACAACCTGTATGTGCAGATTAACTGCACCTGGGTGGCGGTGTGGAAATTATACACAGGGTGCACAGGTTGATGAATTACAACTCCCATCAGCCCCAGCGAGGATGAGGGGTTCTGGAAGTTGGGTTAGAAGGAAGGAGCCCATTCCTGAAGCTGGGAAGGAAGCTCATGTTGAATCTTGTGGTGGGGAGTTCCGCGGGCTCAAGGCCTACGTTGGTGCCAATATTTAGTTCTCCAGTCTTTCCGATAGGGCTGTTACAGCTGCCTCACAAGCATTCAAACTGCCTGGATAAATTATTCTCTGAATAATGGTTGTCCTTGATTCATATCCACTATTGGAAGCAGAATTCCCATCGCTAAGCAAAGTGCTTGTTAAGTGAGTCGTGCTTATTATTATTATTATTATTATTATTATTATTATTATTATTATTATTATTATTATTATTATATATTATTATATATATTATTATATATATTATAATATATTATTATTATATATGCCAAATAATATATTATTATATATGCCAAATGTTAATAATAATAATAATAATCAATAATAATAATCAATAATAATAATAATAATAATAATAATGGAGTTCTCATATCGAATGGCCTAAGCGCCAGAGCTCACTGCAACAACATTGCAAAAAAAAGGCTTTAAGAGTTGTCAGTCTGATCTTACGAAGCTTCTCCTCTGGTAATACTGATTTGCAAACTAGGGCGTACACAACCTTTGCCAGAACAACACTTGAATACAGCTCCACTGTCTGGAATCCGCACTGCATATCAGACATCAATGCAATTGAGCGAGTCCAGAAGTGTTTTACCAGAAGAGTACTACACTCCTCTGTTCGCAACAGAATACCCTACACCACCAGGCTTGAGATTCTAGGCTTAGACAACCTTGAACTACACTGCCTACAGTTGGACTTAAGCATAGTACATAAAATCATATGTTTCAATGTCTTACCAGTTAATTAATATTTCAGCTTTAACCACAACAACACGAGAGCACACAACAGATACAAACTAAATGTAAACCGCTCCAAACTTGATTGCAGGAAGTACGATTTCAGCAATAGAGTGGTCAATGCCTGGAATGCACTACCTGACTCTGTTGTTACATCCTCTAACCCCCCACTCCTTTACCCTCAAACTAACCTCTATTGACCTCACCCCATTCTTAAGAGGTCTGTAAGGGGCGTGCATAAGCGCACCATTGTGTCTTACCGTCCCTGTCTTATTGTCCCCAATTAGTTTCTATTTCATGTGTTTAAACTTATGTTTATGCTTATTTCTATTATATTGTAAGCATTTGACAAAATAAATCAATAAATTATTATGATTATTATAGACTCAATGTCTCAGTCCAAAGGCCTTGTGATTCTGGCGTACAGTGGTGGCTTGGATACGTCCTGCATCCTGGTTTGGCTAAAAGAACAAGGTTATGATGTCATCGCTTACCTGGTAAGACAATTTTTCAAGGACTCCAAATCAGTGTTATTCAAACTTGGTAACTTTAAGACGGGTGGACTTCAACTCCCAGCATTCCCAACACGCTGGATGGGGCATTCTGGGAGTTGAAGTCCACCCATCTTAAAGTTGCCAAGTTTAAGAGATACGGCAATGGCTTGATTGTGAATGTTGCAAGGGACCACAGGTAGAAATTCAACCGGCGTAAGTCTTTCCTCACGAGCGTTAGACCCGTCAGCCGCAAACTGGAAGCAGGAATCTCCATTTCAGCCTCTCGGGGGTTCAAACGTGATCGGTTGGCACCTAATTAGCCAGCAGCATGGCTGGGAATGATGGGATTTGACATCCAATCCGGCTACAAGGTTTTGGGGGAAGCAAAAATAGTCTTTAATGAAATATAAATTTCATTTTCAAGACTTGGGATCCTTTTAATTGAACATACACACAGAAATCCAGGATCTGAGAATAAATATCCACGATTAAAAGAAGTTGCAAGCCAGAAAATTTCAAAGGAATTTCAAGAATGAAGAATCATCCCAAAAAAGAAAAAAAAAAAGGTCACTTTATTTATCGAGACAAGGTTCAGGCTGTCTTATGATGAGTCCTGCTTTACTCAGCAGATAACTTTACACCTTTGGACTTATTTTTTTTCCCCCTTATTTGTTATTTGGACTTATTTTTATTGCCACAGAAGGACAAATACTGCTACTTCCTCCCTTGCAGGAATATTGTCTAAATGGCTGAGCTGGTGGCCCTAAACACCTGCTTAGCCAGGGAATGGTTTCAGAGGAGGCATCTGGGTTGGCATTTTAAAAAATAGTGGGGCTAGAGGACCTCTGGGTGCCCTCCAGGGAAGTCAGTATTTTCCCCTTAGAAAGTGCAGAGGAAGCTGGAGGGGGGAGGCTTATAGGAAGAGCTGGGCATCTCCTCCCATTTACCCTTCCTTCCTTCCCTTCCTTCCTTCCTTCCTTCCTTCCTTCCTTCCTTCCTTCCTTCCTTCCTTCCTTCCTCCCTCATTCTCATCTTCTTCCATCCTTCCCTCCCTCTCTCTTTTTGCTTCCTTCCTTCTTTCTCTCACTCTTCCTCCCTCTCTCCTTCCCTTCCCTTCCTCCTCTTCGCTCCTCTCCTTCCCTTAGTCTCTTCCTTTACTTTTTACCCCACAGAGATGGCTCTGCCCTTCCAAAATTTAGCAATCATCTTTTCCACGATGTGCTCAGATACCCCCAAATTAGGGATAATGAGACCCCTTTATACAATTAAGGGTTTGGTGCCTTTGTTCCTTTGAAAAACACACAAAAAAGCAGATTTCCTTCCAGAAATTATTTTCTATTATTTTCCCCCTTAAATATTTTCCAGGCCAACATTGGACAAGATGAAAACTTTGAAAAGGCGAGAATGAAAGCTCTCTCTCTGGGTGCCAAGAAAGTGAGTTTTGCTTGCTACGCTTAGCCCCGGTTGGCTTAATCATGGTTTGCTGAAAGAATCATGGTTCATTAAAACATACATGAACATCAGTCCTTCTTCCAGGAGTTGTGGAGAGGTTTTTAAGAAGAGATTGGAGAGCCATTTTTGACTGGAACGGGACAGGGGCTCCTGCTTGAGCAAGGGGTTGGACTAGATGACCTCCAAGGTCCCTTTCCAACCCTGTTGTTGTGCGTTCCACCTTCTGGATTTCAGGTTTACATTGAAGACCTCTGCAGAGAATTTGTTGAAGAGTTTATTTGGCCATCTGTCCAAGCTGGGGCTCTCTACGAGGACCGGTATCTCCTTGGCACATCCTTGGCTCGTCCGTGTATCGCCCAGAAGCAGATGGAAATTGCCTTGAGAGAGGAGGCCCAATTCGTTTCTCATGGAGCTACAGGCAAGGTGGGATGAGCCGAGATGCTGGTTTAATGAGGGTTCCTTGGTGCTCCCTGAGCTGGGTTGTTTTCTTGCAGACGTTTCATGGCCCAAACTAGGGAACATCATCAGTGCTAGAAGGGAGTGGGATGGGAAGAGGAAGAGGAAGAGGAAGAGGAGGAGGAGGAGGAGGAGGACTGTGGGATCCATGATGCTCCCTGAGCTTGATTGTTTTTTTGCAGACGTTTCATGACCCAAACTAGGTAACATCATCAGTGCTAGAAAGAAGTGGGATGTAAGGAGGAGGAGGAGGAGGAGAAATAGAAGAAGGAGAATGAATGCGAGGTTGAGCGCTGATGATGTTACCTAGTTGGGTAATGAAACATCTGCAAGAAAACCACCAAGCTCAGAGGGCACCAAGGACTCCTCATTTCAACCCTGAGCTACAAAATATTCTCCTTTATTGGTGATGTTTTCAATTGTTCCTCTGTTAATCTTCTCCGTGGATTTTACTTCGATGACATTCATGACAAAACCACGCTGGAATCTGGACCGAGGGAAGAAGGTCTATCTTATGTTTATCGGAAGATAGAACCAAAATTTGCATGCAACACAAATTTGAGTTTCCAACTTGAGCAAACTTAGCCAAGGTCTTGGGATAAGGCCTTGTTGGATTTTGTCCTTCTGAGTAATTCTAAATAATTCCGGACAGCGCTTGTTAAAAATTAGCTAAAGTGAGTTTAGTAGATAGGATTTTCCTAAAGTAGCTGACAAGCTTAATTGCAGAGGGTTGAATTACTTTGAGTATCACAAATTCCTGATTGGGAACAAATATTTAAGTTCTCTTGATGCCTTACTCAACGGAGCAACAGGCTGAAGTCATAATTCTATATTTTATTTTTTTATTTTTTTAAATCATATTTTTATTAATTTTCCATTATTACAACATAAAATATCATGTTTTCAACAGCGCTTTTGACATTATACATGTTTTTAACTTACATATCTTAACACATTGTATTTACTTTTATCTAATATTGATTAATGACTTTTTCTATAATTATTATTCTTGTATATTTACAAGTTTAGTTTTTTAAGGCTTCTTACTATAACTATATTTTATTTCTTCTTCTATTTTCCTTTTTAGTATTATTTTTCCTTTGATTTTTTTTTTTAAAAATCTGATTCTAAAATTTTAATTAAAAACAAACCTGGCCATTGCAATAGTTACTCCTGTTGCTGTTGGAAAAACAGTAAATTTACACAGGCTTGTAGAAATGTATGGCACACATTGCACCACAAGAGGGCAGCAAAGACTTACTTTTATCAAGATTCCTGCCCTCTGCAGCATCTTTCGGATTTTTTAAAATTTTGCTTCTTTATAGCCCAGAAGGGGGGCAGAGAAAGATTGCAGAATCAGGCTTTCTAAAAAGAAAAGAGGTGATGGGAGGGCTGATTTTGCTCCTATACAGTTGCATGCACACACATGCACACACATATATTAAGTGATTTTGGTCATCAGCATGTGCTTCATTAATGTTAAATGTTTAAGGTACAGTCTAGTCTTCAGCCAAAAATTGACCCTAGCTGACATCAGCTGTAGTTCAATACTTCTCAATATTTCCTAGAAGCGAAAGGCATATTTCAAAACGTTTAAGCCAAGGCCACACTGAGTTGAATTCAACTCCACTCAGCCTTAAACATACTTAAAATACGCCTTTTGCCTTCGAAGAAATGTTCTCTTGGCTCTCTTTCCCAGAGCTCACCTTCTGAAAGCTGCAAGCCCTTGGAAACATTTATTTCCATTCAAGTAAGCTTGACTTGCAGGCAAATGGGTTGAGAGGCAATCACCCCTTCAACGTAATCTGAGCCCCCAAAGCTTCTTGGTCCCTGATCCGCACTGCCCATTTCTTAAATGCACCATCTGTGTGAGGCTCCCTGACTGAGAAGCAGATGGGAGAAGGAAACTGGGTTAGATGTTGGCTCCGGAGTCTTCCTCCATCGCCGCCTCTTGGGGGCTCCTGCAAGCCACGATCATCTCGGTTGCTCTCAGCGCTCACTTGAATCTGAAGAAAGAGTGAAGGAGCTGGTTACCACTGTTCAAAAAAAGTTGTTGAGAGTGCAGAGAAGAGCAACAAAGGGATTGGATGCTAAAACATACAAAGAACGGTTGCAGGAACTGGGTATGTCTAGTTTGATGAAAAGAAGGACTAAGGGGGACATGATAGCCGTGTTCCAGTATTTGAGGGGCTGCCCCCAAAGAAGAGGGGGAGTCAATCTATTCTCCAAAGCACCTGAAGGCAGGATAAGAAGCAACAGATGGAAACTTATAAAGGAGAGAAGCAACCTAGAACTAACTTTCAGCCTGTCTGGACTTCCCTCCCCCACCCCAATCTGAAAAAAAACAACAACAAACAAATCTGGAGCTGTGTGTAAATTTCAAAAAAATCCCCCAAGGCCACCTCAAAGTTCCCTTGTCAGATAGGATTCGAACCCAACTCCTCCTAAAATGTGGCGCCCCCCCAATGTGGTTAAAACGCAGAGCACACAGGTGGGCCCAAATCCTGATCATCTCACCCGGCGACAGCCATAAGTATGAGCAATCGGGTTGTCAGTTCCTTTCACACACCATGTTGTAAATCGAGGACTTCCCGTATTGGTTAGATGGGAGGCAACCAGGTGATTCCGGCAGGGAAAACAAAAACAAAACAAAAAACGACCTAGAGATTTTTTCCCAAACGGAAGGAATCATGAACCATTTTCATTGGGCAAAACTGATTTGCAAGTTTTGCAGAATCCTTTTATCATCGTCTTCTTCTTCTTCTCCCCTTTAGGGCAACGATCAGATTCGGTTTGAGCTGACCTACTTCGCTCTCTCTCCTCGGATCAAGGTAAAGCTCTTTTTTTTTTGTGTTGCACGACACACAACCCAAGTCCCCTTCGGTCCCACCAAGCCTCCCCCTTCCGAGTGGCAGCTTTGAGGCGGCTGCAACCAGCCCCTGGACTTCAAGTTACACGCAGACCCCTCTCCAATTTAAAAGCTTATTTTCTCTTCCTGGAATCGGTGCTTGGATTAAAGCAGGCAACATATCAAAGCAGGAGCCACCACAGGCCATTTAAATCTCCACTTTAATCTCTCTAAACAAAGGTGATTCCAAGGTGGGATTCCTTTTTTTTTTTTTCATCCTGCCCAGAGCAAAATTCAGCTTTAATTGACCTAAAAAGGGTCAATTAAAATAGCACAGTGACTTAGCAAAAGTTAGGGTTAATTTTTGAGAAGGAGGAAAGAGGAGGAGGAGGAGGAGGAGGAGGAGGAGGAGGAGGAGGAGGAGGAGGAGGAGGAGGAGGAGGAGAGGAGGAGAGGAGGAGGAGGAGGAGGAGGAGGAGGAGGAGGAAGAGAGAGAGAGAGAGGAGGGAGGAGGAGGAGGAGGAGGAGGAAGAGAGAGAGGAGAGGGAGGAGGAGGAGGAGGAGGAGGAGGGAGGAGGGAGAGAGAGAGAGAGGAGGAGGAGGAGGAGGAGGAAGAAGAAGGATAAGGAGGAAGAGGAGGAGAAGGAGGAGAAGGAGAAGGAGGTGGAGGAAGAGAGAGGAGGAGGAGGAAGGATAAGGAGGAAGAGGAGGAAGAGGTGGTGGTGGTAGTAGTAGTAGTAGTAGTAGTAGTAGTAGTAGTAGTAAACAAATACAAATACTCTCTTGTTTGGCCAGGGAGTTGGACTAGATGACCTACAAGGTCCCTTGCAGCCCAGTCTCTAAATTTTAATTTTTTTTTAAAGAATTTTTCCAGTGCTCTGCCATTGTTGAAAGTTTTTGAGCAACCTAGTAAAGAATATCTCTGAATCTACTACCCTAGAGTTCATCAGTTGTCTATTACTAATTCATAATAATACTATAGTTAATACATCCCAATAAAACAAAGTCACTACAATCTACTACACTTTCAATCCTCCCTCCCTCTGTCCCCCTTCCTTCCTTCTTCTTTGCCTAACTTCACCATCTTCCTTCCCTTCCTTCCTTCCTTCCTTCCTTCCTTCCTTCCTTCCTTCCTTCCTTCCTTCCTTCCTTCCTTCCTTCCTTCCCTTCCTTCCTTCCTTCCTTCCTTCCTTCCTTTCCAAGGTCCCTTGCAGCTCTATTCTGATTCCTTCCTTCCTTCCTTCCTTCCTTCCTTCCTTCCTTCCTTCCTTCCTTCCTTCCTTCCTTCCTTCCTTCCTTCCTTCCTTCCTTCCTTCTTTCGTCCCTGTCCAATGTTCAAAACCAGTCATAACCCTTAAAGAACAGAGCTGAGAGTTCCTTCCTTCCCGGCCTGATGCCTTCCCCACCTGCACCAAACTGGGTTTTGGTTACTGCCATAACAAACTTTATTTCCACGGTATCTGCAGATCCTTGCGCCATGGAGAATGCCCGAATTTTATACCCGCTTCCAAGGACGGAGTGACCTCATGGAGTATGCTAAGGTACCAGAATTGTAATCCTGTCCGTTTTTCATGCTTTCTGGTTCTTCTACCCTTTCTTCATAGACCACAAGCTGGTAGCAATCACAGCCTTCGCCTGAGCATCGTAACTATTTCCTAGAATCGTTCTTTGTAGTTGATGGTTGGCTTTTCAAGTAGTCCTTGACTTATGACTGGCCATTTAGCGACTGTTCAAAGTTACAACGGACATCCCTTCCTTCCTTCCTTCCTTCCTTCCTTCCTTCCTTCCTTCCTTCCTTCCTTCCTTCCTTCCTTCCTTCCTTCTTTCTCTCTCTCTCTCCCTCCCTCCCTCCCTTTCCTCCTCCTCCCCTTCCTTCCTTCTTTCATTCTTTCCTCTCATTCTCATCTCCTTCCTTCCTCTTTTCCTCCCTCCCTCCCTTCTTTCCTTCCTCCTTCCCTCCCTCCCTTCCTCTCTTTCTTTCCTCCTCCCTCCTTCCTTCCCTCCCTCCCTCCTTTCTCCTCCTCCTCCCTTCCTTCTTTCCTCCCTCCCCCTTCATTTCCTCCCTCCCTCCCTCCCTCCCTCCCTCCTTTCCTTCCTTCCTTCCTTCCTTCCTTCCTTCCTTCCTTCCTTCCTTCCTTCCTTCCTTCCTTCCTCCTCCTCCTCCTCCTCCTCCTCCTCCTCCTCCTCCTCCTCTCCAGAACAAGTCACAATAAAACAGATGAGGAGTTTTGCATCACTCCCTCACCAGGGGCCCTTTTCTTCTCCACAAACGTTTGACAACTGTGTTCAATCAATCAAAAAGAAAAGAACCGTTTTGTGTACAAACCAGAAAATTGCTTGAAGTCCCATGTATCTTTCTATCTATCTATATCTTTTTTCCTTGCTATCTAAAGCAGAGTAAATGATTTCCAAGGTCCCGAAATTGAAAGCTGGGCACAGGAGGGGGGAAAAAAAAAAGAAAAGGAAAAAAAAACCAAAACTCCACCTGACAGCCTTTTTATTTATTTATTTTGTATTTGCAAACATGCCCACCCATCCACCCTGAACTTGAAAAACACGTGTATTTCAGGGTTGCTGTCTTTATCCCCCTTTATTTTTCCTGCCATCTGTTATTTACTGCCTCGAGGGGAAATTTACAAGAGTCACCCATATGTTGCCAAACAAATTGTGAAGTAGGTGAGTTGTTAAGACAGCAGCCTACGCGTGTTTTTAATTAGGGGCGCTTATTATATGGAAAACTGAGCGTGGTCCGGTTTTCTTTCTTCCTTCCTTTCTTCTTCCCCGCCTCCTTTTATTCCTGGTTCTCCTTGTCTTTGCTTGAAAAAGCTTTAAGGAAGGAGTAAGGCAATTAAAAGAGGAGTTTTGGGGGACTTTTCAATGCTTGTGTTTGTGTGAGAGAGAAATGGGACGCTTAATGGGGAAAAACATGTTCGCCCTCCATTCAATGGCCAAATATTGTTCCTGGATTCTAAGGAGCACCTGAGGATTTTGCAGGGCTTCCTCTCTCTTTCTTTCAACCCCCGGATTCCCAACCTTGTGTTTGCAGACGTCGAGTTGCAACTTACAACAGTTGCAAGCAGAATTGTGTTCTCAAGACTCAGAGCCAATCGGACCCCAGATGTACATTTTCCCACCCTGTTGTGTGTTGGTGCATTTTTACCCAATTGTATTGTATTGTTATTTTATTTTTCTTACTTTATTTTCTCCAATGGCCTAGGAAGCAGCAGAACATCTTAAATGTGGACCCAATTTTTGGGACTTATCATTGAGTCTTTTCTCACACTAACAATTCCTTCTCCTTCTTCTTCCACTTCCTCATCTTCCTCCTCTTTTCTTCCCTCTTCCTTCTCTTCCTTCCTCTCCTCTCCTCCTCTTCCTCTGCTGGTTTGTTTCCTGCAATTAATATGCTTCCATGGTTTCCTGCTGACTAGTCCTAAACATTTCCTGCCAACTTTATACAGATGATCCTCACGATTGGAGTGAGAATTCTGCAATTGCAATCCCTAATCCTGTGTCAGAATGTGTCAACCATAGGCAACTTGAAAATGGGTGGACTTCAACTCCCAGAATTCCCCAGCCAGCATGCTGGGAATTATGGGAGTTGAAGTCCACCTCTCTTAAAGCCTGCTGGCTGGGGAATTCTGGGAGTTGAAGTCCACCCATGTTTAAGTAGTCCAGGTTGAGATACACCCAGCCAGAAGAATGCCTCCTTCTACAAACCAGAAGAAACTTGGTATGTGTTTCCAACGGAGTTTGTAAAGTGTATGTGTAGTCTCTAGGGTGGGCAAAGGGAAGGGATGGTGATCCCCATAGAGGAGATTTTGTTGTTGACGCCAGGGCAAGTCTCGAGGAATGGCAGCTTGCACAGGTGTGTGTGTGTGTGTGTGAGAGAGAGAGAGAGAGAGAGGGAGACCCCGAAATGAAATCTGGACGAAACACTTGAAGCGCTTTGACTTCCCTGAACGTCCTGCTGTTTTCCTTGCTTGACAAGCTTAGCATGGAGCGATTGCTGCTGTTACTCCGGCGCTTAGCTTTCACAGGCCATTTCCCTTGGAGAAACATCTCCAGCTAATTGACTGGTGGAGCGACCTTGTAACAGAGCTTGGGTTTAGGACTGTCTAGGGTGGGGGGGAGAGGAAGGAAGGGGAAGAGAGGACAAGAGGGGTGTGGGAAGTGTAGGATCACCAATGCACACGCTTGGAGGAAGCAGGCAGAGATGGAACCATAAGTATAGGTAGATCTTCTTCTCCTCCTTCTCCTTCTCCTCTCCTTCTCCTTCTTCTTCTTCCTCCTCCCCCTCTTTCTTCTTTCTTCTTCTTCTTCTTCTTCTTCTTCTTCTTCTTCTTCTTCTTCTTCTTCTTCTTCTTCTTCTTCTTCTTCTTCTTCTTCTTCTTCTTCTTCTTCTTCTTCTTCTTCTTCTTCTTCTTCTTCTTCTCCTCCTCCTCCTCCTCCTCCTCCTCCTCCTCTCCTTCTCCTTCTCCTTCTCCTTCTTCTCCCCCCTCCTCCTCCTTCTTCCTTCCCCCTCCTTCTCCCCCTCCCTTCTTTTTCTGCCTTTGGATACTTTCAACAGCTTGACCCCCCTCTTCTCTGTGGTAGCCCTCAAATATTGCAAGACTGCTATCATGTCAACCCTAGTCCTCCCTTTCGCTAAGTTTCATTAAATCCCTCCATGTCATTTCAGGATCATGGAATTCCAGTTCCTGCCACACCCTCTAATCCTTGGAGTATGGACGAAAACCTTATGCATATCAGGTGAGGGGCAGGGACAACACTTGTTGGATTGGGACCCCTTGTCTAATCTATTGGTGGGAGAGTTAGCGGCCTTGAGACTTTTCCAATTGAGAATGGTCTCCTCCACTCCCCCATCAAGTTTTCTCATCACGCTAATAGCTCAATTACATGTTGGTCTTTTTTCTTCTTCTTTTTTCTGCTTGGGTCTTCGTCCTCCAAAGCTATGAAGGTGGTATTTTGGAGAACCCCAAGGTAAGAGGACCATTGGTGGCTTGGAGAAACATCTGGGAATCTTCTCCAGTCCCATCATATTCCCCCTGTCCCAGGGTTGCCTTAACCATGGTTGAATAAACAAACCCCAGTAGGTCAATCTCGCATCATGCGAGAAGGCAAACCGGATGTTGACTTTGGTGTGAGGTGAGCCTAACCCTAACCCAAAACAAGAACATTAGTGAAGACAAACCAACCAGTTGGAGTAACGAAACATCAGGTTGTTAAAAGTCATCTTGCTAATAATCAACAAAGAGGCAGCCTCAAGATCACGAGAAGGGATAATGCCACTTTATGCAGGTAGTCCTCAACTTGTGACCACAATTAGCCCAAAACTTACATTGCTACGTGGTGACATTTGTTAAGTGAGTTTTCCCCCCACTTGACCATTTTTCTTGCCACTGTTGTTAAGTGAATCTGGCTTGTCTTGTCAGAAGGACGCAAAAGGGGATCGGGTGACTCTGGGGATGCTGAAACTGTCATAAATGTGAGTCTGTAAAGAAACTTATTCAGATGTTGCAGGGAACAGCTGGTCTTCAAACCAAAGTTGGGTCAAAAGTAGATTCCCCCCCCCCTCCCTTAGTATTGAAGACTAGAGCATGGAAGATCCATTCCTGTGGTCAATGATTATTGTCCTTGTAGATCAGGAGTCCGAAGAAGATGGACTTTCAAAACTGTGGAAATCCTTCTCAAAGTCAAGTTAGTAGAACGAAGAATGTCTATGCAGAATTTATTAACCCTTGGCCAACTTCTTCCTTGACTTCTTCCTCCTTCCCTCCTTTCCTTCTTTCCTTCCTCTTCTTCCCACCTCCTCCCTCCCTTCCTTCCTTCGTTCCTTCGTTCCTTTCTATTTGAATCTCCTTCCTTGCTTCTCTCATCTTTTTCTTCCTCCTTCCTCCCCTTCCTTCCTTCCTTCCTTCCTTCCTTCCTTCCTTCCTTCCTTCCTCCCTTCCTCCTCTCACGGTGAGCGTAGAATTGGCGCCGTTGCTTCCGGTGAAGAACCTGGGTTAATTGGGCAACCCAGGAAGCAACTGGTTGTGTCAAGGCTATCCAGGTGGTTCCAAGTCGAATAGAATAACAAGAGTTGGAAGGGACCTGGGAGGTCTTCTAGTCCAACCCCCCCTTGCTTAGCCAGGAGACCCTACACCATCTTGGGCCGAATGGATGATGGTGCCCCACCCGTTTTCTCATTGTGTGCCAACCTGGGCGCTGTTTTTGTGACGTCTTGAATGGGAAAAGAAAAGTTGTGTTGCCTGCTAGCCGCGCCTCTGCCTCTCCTTCCACTTCATGCTCCGATGGAGTCCCTCTGCCAAGAGAGCCACTTAAACCATCCATCAGGGCTAATTAGACAATCAGACATCGAGGTTGGGGGCTGGGGGGGTCAGGAGAAGCGAAACTCCAGAAATTTTTTCCCCCTCCTGCCTGTCTCTCCGGTGCCTTCCTGGGAGAGGTGGACGAGCCCAAAGTCACCCGTGAAAATTCTGAGCCCCAGAGTCAGGACTTCTGGGCCTGATCCATCAATCTGCTTCGGGTGCTTATGGCACCTCAGTTTGGGCCTTCTGGCTGAAACGTTATGAACTCCTGGTTTCCAACGGAGCGGACTTCTTAACCCTGGGTTGGGGCAGTTTGGTCTCCGAGGGGGGAGGCTGGTGGGGGAGGGGGACTGAATGGGGGGAGACCAACATCTTGTCATGTCCCAGAAGGAGACGCTCTTGACTTGGAGGTCCCAGTTGGTCTTCTCCTCAGTCAGATGGATTTGATGATTGGAGTATCTTGGGGCACAGAGAATATTCTTGGCCCAATATCATTCTCCTCCATATATGATATTAGATTAGAGGCTATATTGACTGTTCTTGCTCCATATCCTTCCTTCCTTCCTTCCTCCCTCCCTCCCTTCCTCCCTCCCTTCCCATTTGAATCTCCTTCCTTCCTTCTCTCATCTTTTTCTTCCTCTCTCCCTTCTTTCCTTCCTCTTCTTCCCATCTCCTTCCTCCATCCCTTCCCCAATTCCTTCCTTCCTTCCTCTTCGAATATCCTTGCTTCCTTCTCTCATCTTTTTCTTCTTCCCTCCCTCCCTCCTTTCCTTCCTCTTCTCCCCACCTCCTCCCTCCCTGCCTTCCTCTATTCCTTCCTTCTTTCCTTCCTGTTTGAATCTCCTTCCTTGCTTCTCTCATCTTTTCCTCCCTCCCTCCCTCCTTTCCTTCTTTCCTTCCTCTTCTCCCCACTTCCTCCCTCCCTCTCTTCCTCGTTTCCTTCCTTCCTTCCTCTTCGAATCTCCTTCCTTCCTTCTCTCATCTTTTTCTCCCTCCCGCCCTTTTTCCTTCTTTCCTTCCTCTTCTTCCCATCTCCTCCCTCCCTTTCCTCTATTCCTTCCTTCCTTCCTTCCTTCCTTCCTTCCTTCCTTCCTTCCTTCCTTCCTTCCTTACTTCCTTCCTTCCTCCCTCCCTCCCTCCCTCCCTCCTCCCTCCTTCCTTCCTTCCTTTCCTTCCTTCTTTCCCCTTTGAAAAGGCCCTTTCCTCTGCAATTTTTTCACCCTCCACCTCCGGCCCTGGGGAGCCCTGGATTTCTCCCAAGGTGGGAAAACTGTTTCCCCGGCTGCCCCAGGCCATCCCCCAAATCTCTCTTCCCCCCCTCCTCCCTCCCCTCCCCTCCTCCCTCGGCGCGCCCTCCCCACCAGAGTCCTGCCAGTCGAGGGATTTGAAAACAGATGGTTGAGCTATTTTCTGCCTCTGTGAGGCCTGATTGAGGAGCAATGAGGCAGCTAATGTCGAGAAAGACAGAAATTTACTTGCTTTAACTTCATCTGGGCACCCTGAAAAAGGCTTTCATTCAGTCTCAGCCACAACAATATCAACCTGGATGAATAAACCATTTGCGGCATTGATAGCTGTGCATCATAGTTTAATTCATGGACCATTTACTTCCAATTTCCCCCCTCCTCTTCGGCCCCTATTCTTTCGGCTTCCCTCCAGTCCCACCCCCTCATTCCTCTCCCCTTCTTCCATCGGCCCTTCAAAGATGCTTTTGCAATTCCGGTCGCCTGGGATAAATGGAAGGCATTGATACCCGATTGGAAAACCATTTGGATTCACCTTTATAAGGGGGGGTGGGGTGGATAAAAGAATAACCCCCGCCCCCAGTTAGCAACAGAGATTATTTTTATGTTTTAAAAGTTCTTTTAGTGGGCTGCTGGCTGGGACACCTGCAGATATACCCGGTTTTGCTTTTCGGGTGTTTTCTAACTTCCTGTCCCCACACTTTTCTCTCTCTGTTTACTTCTGGTCTTCCAAAGCATCCAACTTTCCATCCTTGATGTACGACCACAGTTGGAGCCCAACATTCCTGCTGCTCCTAAGTGAGACAGCCGTTAAGTGAGTTTTGCCCCCCGTTTTAGTGAATGGCTGTGGTTTGTGAAATAAAGTCCATCCGGATTGCCCCATTTGCATGTCCAAAGGTCGCAAAAGGGGGGAAAAAATAACAACTCCGGGAAGGTGCATCCGTCATAAATCTGAGCCCGTTTGCCGAAAGCACCTGAATGTTGATCGGTGAGAATGGTCGTTAAGTGTGAAAAAATGGCCATATAGCTCGCTTTTGTGAGTGCCCTTGTATAACCCCGGTCACTAAATGAACTGTTGTAAGTCAAGAAGTAGCTCTATTCCTAAATTCGAAACAGGGTGGTCTGCAGCCAAGAAAAATGAAAAGCAGGAGATGCAAAATTTGAAGTCCATGTTCCGTGTAATTCTTCCTCTCCTCCGTTGTGTTTTGAAGGTACCTGTGTGTTTGTGTGTTGTTAAACAATGGAAGCTGCCCCAAGACACTGCTTTTCCCCCCCTTTTTTCTTTCTTTTAACGTAAAAGATATAGTTAAGGAGATAGAAAAATGAAATGAGAAAAGGGGGAGAGGGAGAAAAAAAAAATCTAATCTCTTCTGGCTTGTATGAGGTCGTGCAACCTCTCGTCTCTAATTTTCTGAGTGGGTGCATCTAATATTCCGTATTTGTACATTCCCGTTTTGTACAGATTCACTCGGCGTGGCTAATGCCTTCGAGGTTGGATTCCTATGGAAATCAGCGGGCTGCACATTTAGCAACAGGCCTGAGTCATCATCTGGACCGGGCCGCGGTTCGTTTTGGCCCACCGCTTACAGGGTCGATGGGTCTTAAGCCACCAATCGTGGCTTTACAAGCCACGCATCCAAGGGCATGAGGGCTTAGGCTGCTCGGTGGATGGAGCTGGACGCGTGACAGTTTGTATTTCATGGAGCATCGAATAATAGAGTTGGGAGGGAGCTTGGAGGTCTTCTAGTCCAACCCTTGCTCACGGCCACACATCATCCCAGACAAACGATTGTCTAATCTTATCTTGAAGGCCTCCAATGATGGAGCATCCACAACCCCAGGAAGCAAGCTGTTCCATTGATTTAATGAAAAGGGCTCGGGGTGACATGAGAGCAATCTTCCAATATTTGAGGGGCTGCCACAAAGAAGAGGGAGGGGTCAACCTAATCTCCAGAGCCCCTGAAGGCAGGAGAAGAAGCAACAGATGGAAACTAAATCAAGGAGAGAAGCAACCTAGAACTAAGGAGACGTTTCCTCACAGTGAGAACAATTCACCAGTGGAACAACTGGCCTCCAGAAGCTGTGAATGCTCCAATGCTGGAAGTTTTTAAGAAGAGATTGGATAACCATTTGTCTGAAGTGGTGTAGGGTTTTCTGCCTAGGCAGGGGGCTGGACTAGAAGACCTCCAAGGTCCCCTTCCATTATTCTGTTCTTCCCGACAGCGAGAACAATAAACCAGTGGAATGACTTCGCTCCAGAAGTTGTTGGTGCTCCATCACGGGAAGTTTTCAAGAAGAGACTGGACAAACGTTTGTCTGAAATGGTGTAGGGTCTCCTGCTTGAGTAGGGGGTTGGACTAGAAGACCTCCAGGGTCCCTTCCAAACCCTGCTATTCTGTTACTCAGCGATGGGGTTGTGAAACAACTTGCACGAATCACGTGGTGATGTACGATGCAAGGAGAAGTTAGGAGAAGTTAGAAGCAAATGCTCCCCTCCCCTCAGCTCGTCTCCAATTTCCCAGACCCACCTTGTCTGCCATTTTGTGTGGGGGAGGACCAGGTGTTGGAACAGGAGGGACGGGGTCCTTCTGGGTTTGGTTAACGGCCGAGACGTTGCTTGCCCTCCTTCTCCTCCCGGTTGAGGGAAATTGATCTGCATGGTTTTAAATAATTAAGCTGCTGTCCCAGCACCGGGTTCTCCTGCCCTTCTCCCATCTGTTCTTGGGGTCTGTTTGGTGAGATAAATGCTTGAGTTGGACATCAGCCAGCAAGCTTCATAAGGGGAGCCTTCTTTTTCCTTCCTTCCTTCCTTCCTTCCTTCCTTCCTTCCTTCCTTCCTTCCTTCCTTCCTTCCTTCCTTCTTTTCCTTCCTTCCTTCCTTCCTTCCTTCCTTCCTTCCTGAAGGTCCGTCTTTCATTTTTTTTCTAGAGGCCAGTCAATCTTTTCCTTCCTTCAATTTCCTTGCCTTCCTTCCTTCTTCCTTCCTTCCTTCCTTCCTTCCTTCCTTCCTTCCTTCCTTCCTTCCTTCCTTCTCCCTTCCTCCTTCTTTTCCTTCCTTCCTTCCTTCCTTCCTTCCTTCCTTCCTTCTTCCTTCCTTCCTTCCTTCCTCCCTTCTTTTCCTTCCTTCCTTCCTTCCTTCCTCCCTTCCTTTTCCTTCCTTCCTTCCTTCCTTCCTTCCTTCTTTTCCTTCCTTCCTTCCTTCCTTCCTTCCTTCCTTCTTTTCCTTCCTTCCTTCTTTCTTTTCCTTCCTTCCTTCCTTCCTTCCTTCCTTCCTTCCTTCCTTCCTTCTTCTTTTCCTTCCTTCCTTCCTTCCTTCCTTCCTTCCTTCCTTCCTTCCCCTTCCTTGTTCTGGGCAATATAGTGCAGGTAGTCCTTGACTTACAACCATTCGTTCGGTGACATTTGAAGTTACCACAGCACCAAAAGTAGCAACGTGTGACCATTTTTCACACTTAGGACTGTTGTAGCCAGGTTCACTGAACAACCATGTTGCTAACTTAAACCGCTGCAGTGATCCACTTAACAACGGTGTCCAGAAAGTTCGTCAAAAGCAGGGGGGGGGGCAGAATTCACTTGAACCCCTGTCTCGCTTAGCGAGGGGAATCTTCAGCTCAGGGGTGGTCGTAAACACGAGGTCTATCCGTAATCCTAATTTATGCAGACGGGACAGAATCTTTGTTGGGCAACCTAGGGCTGTTTTTGATCCTAAAAGTTGGCTCTTCACTTCCAGCCGGATTCAAATGTAGACCTCCCCATGATCTGAGATAGACTGCCTTAGCCCCTGGAGGCTCGACTGTGCTTTTCCCAGGACCCGCCAGCTTGAAAAGAAGACCCCCCCCCACCATCACCTACCTGGCCAAGTGGTCTAAGTTGAATATGAGACGGTGCCATTCCTTTTTTGGGGGGGGGAGGGTTTTCTTCCCCTCCCCCTAGGAAAGAAATGGCTCGCTCAACTCCAACCTGCCCCTCCAAACGTGGAAATTTCTCCAAAGTCTTTGTAATTATGGGGAAAGAGGCAGGTTTATTTATTGTTTTCTTTTTTTGGTACCCCTGTGCTATAAAATCTGGGGGGTGGGGTGGGGAGGAAGAGAGGGTGGAAAAGAGAGAAGCAAATATATTTATACGTAAAGGTTCGGTGTGTTTTCAAAATGAGGTGGGTTTTTGGTTTTTTTTGCTTTCTTCTTCTATTCCCCCCCCCTCCCTCCCAGGGTGTATTAACTTCAGAGGCACGACCCGGGAAAACACCGTTTCCAAGATCACCTGCCGAGGTCAAAATAGCCATTAGTTTTTCGGTCAATGCAGAATGAACCCCATTTCTCTCTCTCTCTCTCTCTCTCTCTCTCTCTCTCTCTCTCTCTCTCTCTCTCTCTCTCTCTCTCTCTCTCTCTCTCGCTGTTCTTTGCCTCCTTGCAAAAAAAAAAAAAAAAGGGGGAAAAAAATCACATTTTTCTCCCCCCACCCCCACCCCTATTCCTGGCCTGACTTTTCCTTCCAGAGCTATCTGTCTCCAGCTGTGGGGGCATCGAAGAAGAAGATGAGATCAAGTTGAAGGGAAAATAGATGGACTGATTTTGCACTAGCCTTTTGTTTGTCGACTCTTTCGTTCCCCCCACCCCCTTTTTTTTTTTTTGCAAAGGAGGCAAAACTCGTGCAGAATCTTTCTTCTTCTTCTTCTTCTTCTTCTTCTTCTTCTTCTTCTTCTTCTTCTTCTTCTTCTTCTTCTTCTTCTTCTTCTTCTTCTTCTTCTTCTTCTTCTTCTTCTTCTTCTTCTTCTTCTTCTTCTTCTTCTTCTCTCTCCTCCTCCTCCTCCTCCTTCTCCTTCTCCTTCTTCTTCTTCTTCTCCTCCTCCCCCTCTTTCTTCTTCTTCTTCTTCTTCTTCTTCTTCTTCTTCTTCTTCTTCTTCTTCTTCTTCTTCTTCTTCTTCTTCTTCTTCTTCTTCTTCTTCTTCTTCTTCTTCTTCTTCTTCTTCTTCTTCTTCTTCTTCTTCTTCTTCTTCTTCTTCTTCTTCTTCTTCTTCTTCTTCTTCTTCTTCTTCTTCTTCTTCTCCTCCTCCTCCTCCTCCTCCTCCTCTTCTCTTTTCTTCTTCCTCCTCCCTCTTTCTTCTTCTTCTTCTTCTTCTTCTTCTTCTTCTTCTTTTCTTCTTCTTCTTCTTCTTCTTCTTCTTCTTCTTCTTCTTCTTCTTCTTCTTCTTCTTCTTCTTCTTCTTCTTCTTCTTCTTCTTCTTCTTCCCTCCTCCTCTTCCCTTCCTCCTCCTCCTCCTCCTCCTCCTCCTCCTCCTCCTCCTCTCCTCTCCTTCCCCTTCCTCCTTCTCCTTCTTCCTCCTCCTCTTATTCTCCTTCCTCCTCCTCCTCCTCCTCCTAAAAAAAAATCTCAGGTCGGTTCAAATTTGAAGGCTGTTCTGGGGGAAAAAGGGGGGGGGACTGAAAAAATGGGGGTCGAAAGGGGGAGTTTAGTTTGGTGAGGGTGTAAAAGAAAAGCACAGGTGGAGCCTCCAGAGACTAAGGCAGCCTATCTCAGTTAATGCTGGTCATGGACCACAGTAAAGGTAGCTGTTCCAATTAGAATGCTTTACAGGTAGTTGTTGACCTACAACCACTAAGTGACAGTCCGGAAGTTACAACGGCATCGAAAAAAGAGACTTGTGACCAAAATGACTGATTCATTTAACAACTGCGGCAAGTAAAGCTCGTGAAAGGGGACAGAACTCACTTCGGAAATGTCTCAGGTCGCGACCTAAGTCGTGCTCATATGTTGAAGATGATCGGTATTTGGCTAAGTGTGATTAGACACACAAAGAATTTGTCTCTGGATTTTTCTTTGGTTGTCGCAGATTTTTCTTTGGTTTTCCTCTTTTAGAATCACCCTCCTCCTTCCATCTACAAAAAGACCAGAGACGCGGCCTCAGCCCCAGATTGTCCGGATACCTTAGAGATCGAATTCAAGAAAGGTAAGGAGATCAGCATCTCAGCGGTAATATGGGGCATCCTTGACTTACAACCGTCCGTTTTACTGACCGTTTGAAGTGACAGCAGCACTGGGGAAAGTGACTTGGGACTGTTTTTCACACTTAACAACCGGGGCAGCATTCCCTGTGGGTCACGTGATCAAAAATTCACAGGCTTGGCAACTGACTCGTATTTGTGACAGGTCAGCACAGGTTGAGCCTTCAGAGGCTAAGGCAGTCTATCAGTTAATGTTGGTCATGGACCCCAGTGAAGGTAGCTGTTCCAATTAGAATACTTTACAGGTAGTCTTTGACCTACAACTACTTAGTGACCATTTGAAGTTACAACGGCACCGAAGAAAGTGACTTATGGCCATTTTTCACACTTGCGACCGTTGACAATAGTCATGTGATCAAAATTCAGCCAGTTGGCAGCCAACTCGTATTTATGACGGCCGCAGCGTCCCGGGGGTCACGAGATCTCCCTTTGGCGACCTTCTGACGAACAAAGTCAATGGAGAAGCCAGATTCATTTAACAACAGGGTTACTAACTTGACCACAACATTGATTCACTTAACGACCGTGGCAAGAAATGGGACAAAACTCACTTAACAACCATCTCACAGAAATGTTTAGGCTCAATTATGGTCCTGTAATACCTGTAATATATACCTGTACATATATATTACATTATATATTTATATGTATATTTTATATATATATATATATATATACACACACCTGTATAACTGGAAGATACACACACCTGTATAACCCCCTCTAGAGCAGGAAACTAGTATGTATGCGCAAGGGGAACCTTTACCTTTACCTTATACCTGTAATATACAACAAATTCAATAAATAACAAAACCCCAAATGAATAGATAACAAAATCCCAGCTCGATCACACTTCTGCTGCCTTCAAAACCCACCTGTTCATCCCCGAGAATGTTTGCTCGATGCATCCCCATCTAGTACTTTCAAACTCAATAAAGTCAGAAATAAATGGACTGAAGGCGAAAGCCCGAGTCTTCATTTCCCTCCAGGCTAGGATAACTCAGGGAGGTTGGTGGAATTGTTGACGGAGGGTATTTAGAGAACCAAAGACGTATAACTTGGTCGGCATGCGATCCGATCCCTTACGGACCTAGCAGAGGCTAAATTACATTAAGTGCTAAATTACATTATTTTCTGGGCGTGTGTTGTTTTAGCACACTACACAAACCGAGATTTGGGCACCTTTTACGACGCCAAGGTGGCTTAAGAAGTTTGTATCCACAAAGCCTTTCCTCCCGCTTCTCTTTCTCTCTTTTAGCCTGCGCTTCCATTCTCACTCCACCTCCTCTCTTAGTTAATTTATTTGAAGTCCTAATCTAATTATTAACTCTTCTCAAAGGGATAAGCAGCTTTGGCACACAATGCCCCGTTCTCCTCCGCCCGGGCCGGCCTGCGTCAAACGGCCCCAGGAAAGCTGGCAATTCCACACAAGCCAAGCAGATGAGCTAAGGAGGTTCGCCTTCTCCCCACCCCCAGACCCCAATCCATCCAAATGAGATTTAAGGCTCATTACTGTCGCGGGACACTTCTATTTAATCGTCATTTACAACCAAATTGATAAACTCTCACGCCTGGTAGCCCACTTTTCCTCTCCCTCCCTCCCTCCCTCTTTTCCTTCTTTGCAAAGTTAAATTTAAACCCCCTTCCCAGTTTTGGGGTTTTGAAGGGAGGAGGGGGTATTTTTTTTCTCTCCCCCTCCTCAAGACGCAGCGGGATTTGTCATGAGGACTAGAAAAGCAGCTATTGAGGGCCGATTAGCCTCAAGTAAAGCCCTCTATGGAAATAAGGAGGGCAGATGGAAGACAGATTAGCCGCAAAGGGCTCTCTTCCCCTTCGGCTTTTGTGGTGTTTCTACACACACACACACCACACACACACACCCAGCTGCCCATCGAGGCATCTACCCATGCCTTGTTTCCATATACATTTATTGCTCATTTCACCCTGCTTGGGAAGGGGGGAAAAAGGAGGCGGGGGCGTGTCTTTCTTTCTTTTTTTTTTGGCAGCCACCGTCCCGTGGGGGGGGGCACCCCTCTTTTCCCACCCACCACCCTGCTTGTCACCGAGAAAGAAAGGTGTGATAATTAATTCATGGAGCCATCCCTCATCCCCAAGTTACAATGGGACCAGGGAGACGGCCCCATTCAGCCCTGGCAGGCGAATAACCGGGAACATAGATAAGATTTGTCCGCCAAAGCCATTACAGGGGCTGTGGGTGGCAGGTCCGGGGAGGAGGGGGTGGAGAGGGAGAGAGGACACCCCCTTTTCCTCCTCCTCCTCCCCTTTTCAGCCGACCCAGGGCCTCCTCGACTGGTGGAACAGAAGGTGCCCCTTCGCCAAACAATGATCAAGCATGAAATTTAATTAGCCGGAGCCTTTGCTGCTGTTTCTATCTCTCTCTTTCTTACCCCCCAATCTTAAAAAAAAAAAAAGGCAGCGATACTAGGGTGTGTGAGAAGGATTGGTGGTAGATGGAAGTGAGGTGGGGGATATTGGGGCATTCCCCCCCCCAAAAAGCTCTTTTTTCTCTGGAGATTTATCCAGTTTCATAATGTACGAGGTCTCTCTCTCTTTTTTTTCTTTCTCTCTCTCTTTCTCTCTGTTTCTTTCTTTCTTTTGCTCTTTCTCCCTTTTTCTTTCTTTCTCTCTCTTCTTCCTTTTCTCTCTCTCTCTCTCTCTCTCTCTTTCTTTCTTTCTTTCTTTCTTTCTTTCTTTTCTTTCTTTCTTTCTTTCTTTCTTTCTTTCTTTCTTTCTTTCTTTCTTTCTTTCTTTCTTTCTCTCTGTCTGTCTCTTTCTCCACCCCCTTTTCTCTTTCTCTCTCTCTTTCTCTCTCTCCCTTTCTCTCTCTCTCTCTCTTTTTCTTTCTCTGTCTCCCTCCCCACTTTCTCTCTCTTCTCTTTTCTTTCTCTCCCCCTCTCTCTCCCTTTCTCTCTCTCTGTCTCTTTTTTCTTTCTCTGTCTCCCTCCCCACTTTCTCTCTCTCTCTCTTTTTCTTTCTCTCTCTCCCCCTCTTTTTCTTTCTTTCTCTCTCTTTCTCTCTCTTCCTCTCTCTCTCTCTCTCTCTTTTCCCCTTTCTCTCTCTCTCTGTCTCCCTGACTCTCCCCTATGTACCCCCAAATCTACTGAAATGCCTTTGGAGCAAATTCCTTAGCCACAGTTTTGTGAGAATTTGTTTGGAGTTCATATCTGTCACATCTATTTAACAGCTTCGGAGGGAGGTTTTCAAGAGGGGCTGGGATGCCTGCCTTACTGACATGCTAATTTGGGCCATGCTAATGTAGGTTTGCAAGCGCTACATCTGCAGCTTAGGGTCGAAGTGTGGGGATCCCTGGTGCTCTTTGGGCTTAATGGTTTTCTTGCAGATGTTTCATTAGCTAACTAGGTAACATCATCAGTGCTAGAAGAGAACGGGGTTTGCTTTGCTCTCTGTTTATATAGGGAGCAAACCCCCTATAACTGTATGGGTCCTATGTGGAAGGGCAAGCTACTGTATATATAAACAGAGAGCAAACCCATGACATTAGTTAGTTGGATCATGAAACATCTGCAAGAAAACAACCCACAGCTAGTGTATATAAACAGGGAGCAAGGCACACTCACTAGCATTGATGATGTTACCTAGCTGGGTCATGAAACGTCTGCAAGCAAACAGCCAAATTCAGAGTACCCAGGATCCCAGAATAATCTAGTTTTTTTTTTTCTCTTCCTGTCCTGGCAGGTGTCCCCGTGAAAGTCACCAATATGAAGGATGGGGTTGTTTACCATACGTCCCTGGAACTCTTCATTTACCTGAATGAAATTGCGTAAGCATTTCCCCCTCCCGTAGATTTGAGC
Source organism: Notechis scutatus (assembly GCF_049901735.1). Lineage (NCBI taxonomy): Eukaryota > Metazoa > Chordata > Lepidosauria > Squamata > Elapidae > Notechis > Notechis scutatus. Next base: position 7,798,526 of record NC_142023.1, read on the forward strand.
AACATTTAGCTAGGCTGATTTTTGTGGACTAGGCTGAGATTGGACCGCAGGCGGCGCGGTTCCCGTTTGTCCAGGCCCAAAATTTTGAGCCTGGAGGCATCGGGAATTCTACGGTGAGTGGAGGAGTGGAGGACTCTTCTGGAGAAATACCTCTCAACCCACTCAATCGTGTTAATGTCCGATATACCGTGTGGGTTCCAGGCGGACGAGCTGTATGCCCTAGTTAACAATTCAATGTTGCCGGAGAAGAAGCTTTGCAAAACAAGGTTAACATTTTGCCATGGTCTGTGGGGGATATCCCTGTGAGACAAGAAGAGGAAGAGGGACAGCCGGGGCAACAGTTTGTCATGGAAGGAATGGAGGTGGAGAAAGCATCTCAGCGAGGGTTTCTCCCTAGTTCCTTGGAAAGTGAAGCAAAGCAGAAGAGATATGCTTTGGTCCTTGCAAGACTTTTATTGTAACCTTCCAGTAAGAGGTGATAGCTCAATGGTCAGAAACCTTCACTAGTTCCCAGAAGGCTCAGCCATGGTTATGTGACAGCTGGCAGAGGAATTTTGGGAGTTGTAGTCCACGCCTTCCAAGAATGGCTAGCTGCCTGGAGAAGACAATCTCATCCTTTTGAGTTTTGGCTCATGAATGTTGCTCACTTGTTATGCAGGTCCCAATATATCTAAATATATACATACATACATACATACATACATACATACATACATACATACATACATACTACATACATACATATAACCAACACCTCTTGTTTACTTTTTCCCTTCAGTGGCAAGCATGGTGTTGGGCGTATCGACATTGTGGAGAATCGGTTTATTGGGATGAAATCAAGAGGTAATTGCTTTCTTTTACGGACATTTCCAGTGGCTGTAATGCTGTATTTTTACATAATATGTAACTATTGCAAAGGTCTCCGTACTTGGCAACTTTGAGACTTGTGGACTTCAGCTCCCAGGTATTCTTTCTAGAAGGCTGGCTGGGGAATTCTGGGAGTTGACGTGCACAAATTTTAAAGTTGTCCAGCTTGGAAACCAGAGGTGGGTATTCAGCAGGTTCTGACCAGTTCTGGAGAACCGGTAGTGGAAATTTTGAATAGTTGGGAGAACCGGCAAATATCACCTCTGACGGGAGATTTATACAGTCATGCCCACCAAGCCATGCCCACAGAACTGGTAGTAAAAATTTTTTTAATCCCACCACTGTTGGAAACCCTCCGATCGATTTGGCTTCATCAATCAATCTCTTGTTCTTGTTGTGTAGGGTACATTAACTATAGATTAGCCACGTAGTTTGGGTTCCTACAACCTTCTAAGTGGATTTAATAGGATCATGAGAACCTTAACCAACCAATAATATTCTCTGACTGGAAAACAGGCTGTCTTTAAATTTGATGGCTCATATTCAAAACTGGACCACGGAAGTGCCAAGATCTCTGCAACTTAAGCGGACCAATTACCAATTAGAAAATTTTAAGTAGCCATCATTGTCTGGCACTGAATATTTCCATTCCCCATCTACTTCTTTCTCTCCCTCTCTCTTCAATCTTTCCTGGCGGCAATTACAGCCTGATTGAAGTATACTGAGCTTTGCCTCTTGACACCGCTGTCTTTTTTTCTCTATAAACACCCAGAAATGCAGTTGACACGGCAAGTGGCAGAGTGACACTTTTGAAGAGATCTTTCTGTCTTTTGCATAGTAACACAGGAAGGCCATCTATCATTTGCTTCTTTCCTCAGGCTGTGATTTGCACTTTGACTGTCTGGGAGTTTTAAAATATATATCTCTCCAAAATATTACTTTGGCTTTCAAACTGCCATCTTTGCAGCTTTGGGCTTCCTGTCACCGATCGAGCAAAAATATTTTGGAGTGGGAGGAAGATGGGAAAAGAGGCATCTTGTATTTTCATTAATTTTTTCTGAGTAAAATTACTGGTAGGGAGTGAGGGTGGGAGTTGGAGATGCATAAAGAAGAAGAAAAGCTGAAGGAATGCTTAGACACCGAGTTGACGCTAAAACATCAGCTTTTTATCAGTCTAAATTAGCTTTAACATCCCCAGAGGTGTAGATAGATAGATAGATAGATAGATAGATAGATAGATAGATAGATAGATAGATAGATAGATAGATAAAGATAGACAGACAGACAAGATAGATTAGATAGATAGATAAGATAGATATAGATAGATAGATAGATAGATAGATAGATGATAGAGAAAGAGAGAGATGGATAGATAGATAGATAGATATAGATATAAGATACATAAATAGAGATATAGATAGATATAGATATAAGATAGAGAAATAGATTAGATAGATAGATAGATAGATAGATAGATAGATAGATAGATAGATAGATAGATATAGATAGGTAGATAGATATAGATATAGATAGATATAGATATAGATAGATACATAAATAGAGATATAGATAGATATAGATATAAGATAGATAGAGAAATATAGATAGATAGATAGATACATAGATAGATATAGATAGATAGATACACAGATAGATAGAGATATAGAGAGATAGATATAGATATTAAATAGATATAGATATAGATATTTATATTTATATTAATATTTTTTCTGGCAGTGCAAATCTTGCCACTCTGCTCAGTTTCTTTAAAAATTCCCCTCTGAGGTTTCTCACTGCTATTGGAGGGTGGCAGAGAATACAGGTAGTCCTCGCTTAGCGACCGTTTGAAGTTATGACCAATCACCCAGAAAGGTAGCCGTAATAACCCGGATTCAAAGTTCTGAAGGATGCACCTTCCCCCCCCCCTCCTCCCAGCTGTCACGCAATCCCATTTTGGGTATTGATTTATTTAGCCTAGGACGAGAAGGCGATCGGACAAAATAAACACCCCCCCCCCCACGTAGTTAAAGGCAGCTTGTCCTTGACTCGCAACCGTTCCTTTAGCGATTCGGCTGGGTTTTTTTTGTTCCCCATTCTTGCTGCTTTTTCTTGTTTGTTGGAAGAGTTGGGTGGGGGGGAGAGAGAAAGACGAGAGGGGATTTCTTTCTTCCACCCCACCCCCCCCATCCTGAGACTCCCATGATTCTGCCCTGCGTGGTTGTTTAATTATAGGTTTTCAGGCCCAGATTGGTGGGCGACCATCGGTGGGAAATCGCCTTCCTCAACCCTGTCATTTCGCCTAGTCGGAGCATTTCTTCCCAAAGAGGAATCTAGAAATTTTCTCCGCGAGGTGCGGAGTGGACTGTCTCGGCCCCAGCGGGATTGTAATGACAGTCGCGTTTTATGGCAAGCTGAGACTGAATAGAGCCAGAGACGCCGTTTCCTTCTGTCAACCAGATCATTATTTTGTGTCATTTCATGACAGTTTAGGCCTCCTCACTCTCTCTTTTCTCCTCTCTCTCCCCTCTGGCTTTCTCTCGTCCTCCCCCGCCCCACAACAACCCTCCATCGGATGAAATGGCTAGGTATCTATGAGACTCCGGCGGGAACCATCCTCTACCATGCTCACTTAGACCTCGAGAACTTCACCACCGACCGGGAAGTGCGGAACGTCAAGCGAATATTGGCCACAAAGTTCGGCGAGCTGGTGTACAACGGTACGTAACGACTTCGGGTCGGCCTACCGCCGTCCCTGACGTGGTCCAGGCAATCCTCTATGTACAACAGTTCCATTGTAGTAACCATTCGAAGTTACAACAGCCCTGAAAAAGGGACTTAGGACCGTTTTTTGCACTGATCGTGCGGTCAAAATCCGGACATTTGGCAAGTGACTCATATTTATGACGGTCGCAACATCCCAGGGGTCAGTTGATCCCCTTTGACGACCTTCTGACCAGCCATGCCCATGGGGAAGCCGGTTTCACTTAACAACCATGTAGTCACTTAACAACTGCAGTCATTTCACTGAACAACTGTTGTAAAACTGGGGCAAAACTCACTTAACTCAATTACGGGCTCAGTTGTGGTTGTAAGTTGAGGACTACTTGTAGTTCAGACCAGAAGCTAATTCTATCTTTTGTCAACTCATAAAATAATGCTATGGTCTTTTCAGAGTTGCCAACAGAAAGAGAGGGGGAGCAGTGGGCAGCTTGCATTCCCTAAATGTTTTCAAAAATTGTAACTAGGTGACCGAACTTTCTGCCACGCAAAATTCTAACTGGAGAGCCTGATCGATGACTCTTGGCTATGGATGTGTCCCATTGGAGAATATGAATTATGATACACCCAGGGGGTGGGGGAAAACCTGGGTCAAGAGTGACAATGAATTATGTGCCTCAGAGTCAGCTACACCCAGGCAGAGTCGGCTACACCCAATAAATCCTTTGGAAGTTTGGCTTGAGACTCATGATTTAAATGGGGTTAAGTGCCAAAATCCTGACTATTGTAAGGTTATAGTAACAGAATCTTGTAAGGCTGAAATTATCTCTCTCCCCACTCACCTATACAGCCCAGGAAACTAGGGAGGGTTCTTCTGATGTGTTTGCCACATCCCTTTTCCTTCTTGGGGCTCAGCTGCCTTTTATCTGCCCACTGCTTAGTCTACAGCCCTTCCGCCTGACTGCCAATTTAATTTTCTTATCGTGTTGACCAGATAGGAAATACAACCAGATAAACAAATGCTTTATTGTAGTGCTACATTAACAGAACCTTTGACAGGCAGAGTGGGTGCTCCGTCGCTGGAGGTTTTCAAGAAGAGACTGGACAACAATCTGTCTGGAATGGTATAGGATCTCCTGCTTGAGCTAGGGGCTGGACTAGAAGACCTCCAAGTCCCCTTCCAACTCTGTTATTCTGATGTTCTGACCATATGGGCAAAGACCAACATGATTGCAAGCTCTCTCCGATTGCCTTCCTGACAAACAGTGTCAACTTTGGATGCTCTGTTCTGTGGGTTTTATAAGCTTGGGAAGGGTAGCCACTGCCCACCACTTATTTTACAGTCCAAGGGGATAGTCCTTAGGCCTCTTTGGCACGTTAAGGCATACCTTTACGCTAAGCTAGACTCCCGGGAAGTTCATGGATGGTTTTACGAATTTTCCTTGACGGCAATACCAAATTGGTTTGCCCTGGTTGTCTGCCCGGAAGGATGACATGGTGCTGAATGGCCAGCTGTGCTAGAGAGCATTTGCAGAAGAGAGAGATACAGGCAGTTGGATTGGAGCCACATCTGGATGGATGTTGGCTTAAGAGGAGTGGAGGGTGTTTTAATAATGTGACTTTTTTTTTTTAATTTCTTCCAGAAGGTTGCTAGCAAAATAGATCTGAGTTGATTGAACTGGGGCCATTTCTACCTTTGCGGGAGCTCTCCGGGGTGCTGAAATTCTCTTTTTCTCCAGCACTTCTCACTCCATAAAGTAGAACTAGTTTGTTAGGCAGATTTTTCCCCCCTTTAAAATTATTTCCATACCTGCTTTAATTCCTTACAGGTTCTGGAAAAATATACCCAATGCAGCCTAAAAAAACAATATAAGCATGCATAACCATTGCACAAAAGCTTATCTACTTTGGAAAAAGGAACATAAATAATTTTATCTTTGGAAAACTTATTTAGAGGGGGAAAGTCAGTTTGAATAGTTTTACTATTAAATCATATTAAGATTAATATTTTAATATATTATTATATATTAAAACATATTATATATGTTTTCCTGGTGGAGCAGGAAAAAGGCAAAAAGGAAACCCTTGAGAAAAGGAACCAAAATGAGAAGTCCGTGGTGGTCTTTGAGCTTGGTGGTTTTCTGGCAGATATTTCATTATCTAACTAGGTGACATGATCAGTGCTTGTAGTAGCACTGATGATGTTACCTAGTTTAAATAATGAAATGAAATAATGAAATGAAACCACAGGTTGTTGTTGTTGTTGTTGTTGTTGTTTCTTCTTCTTCTTCTTCTTCTTCTTCTTCTTCTTCTTCTTCTTCTTCTTCTTCTTCTTCTTCTTCTTCTTCTTCTTCTTCTTCTTCTTCTTCTCCTCCTCCTCCTCCTCCTCTTCCTCCTCTTCCTCCTCCCCCTCCTCCTTCCTCCTCTTCCTCTTCCTCCTCCTCCTCCTCCTCCTCCTCCTCCTCCTCCTCCCTCCTCCTCCCTCCTCCTCCTCCTCCTCCTCCTCCTCCTTCTTCTTTCCTCCTCCCCCCCCCTCCTTTTCTCCCTGCAAACCCCACTCCCTTCCAACACTGATGATGTTCCCTAGTTGGGTTATGAAATGTCTGCAAGAAAACAGCCAAGCTTACAACCTTAAGCTACAAACCTTCTCCTTTATTGAAAAATGTAACAAAGAAACAAAGTACAACTGAACAACTAAGCAAAACTTTTTTTAAAAAAAGGGCACACCTTTAATTGTGTTTCCAACACGTTGTCATGTGCTGTGCTCTGGAAATACTTTGGAGAGGAGAATTCAGAAACCAGATTGTCTAGCTGTGAGGGGGTTTAAGCATCCACTCCACCCATTTGGGGGCCAGTGCGTAGCTGTTAATTATCCCCTCTTAGGTTTCTTTCCAACGGGAATTTGCTATGTAGAGTCAGCCCACACTGAGGCACTGTGCAATTTATCTTGGGCTGAAAGACTGGAGTGATTTTGTGAGCGGCAATGCATGAAAATGGTAAATGAAATCCTGGCTTGTGTTTTGAAATACAAGTGCCAAGGAGGTTGTTAACCCTGGCCTTTTCAAGCAGGTGTGTGGTCAGCAGGTGAGCCATTCCTGGTTTGTGGCCAGTTGGGAAACTGGAAAAAAAAAAAGAGAGAGAACAAAAACTAGAGGTGCGTTGGAAGAAAACAGCAACGAGGAAGATCTTATTGCAAAGAGATTGGGAAAGGAGGCCCGTTTTAAATAGGATTTCGGGTTCTTTTCCCAATCGGACCCCCAAAACAACCAAATGGCCTTTCCTTTCCTTTTTTTTAAAAAAAAAGCATATTATAAATGCTAACACTGAGCTAGAATATTGTCAGACACAAGGAATCAGGGCTCTCCGTTAGGTTGTGGTATAGATTAGAAGGTTTATTCAAGCCTTTATGGATAATCCTCAACTTATGTCCACAACTGAGCCCGAAATTTCTGTTCTTAAGTGAGATGCTTGTTAAGTGAGTTTTGCCCCGTTTTACAACCTTCTGTGGCACAGTTGTGAAGTGAATTGCTGCCGTTGTTAAGTTAGCAGCACAACTGTCAACCGTTCGAACACTTGTCAGAAAGTGGCAACACTGCAACCGTTGTAAATACGAGTCAGTTGCCAGGCATCTGAATTTTGATCACATGACCATGGGGAAGAAGCAAAGGATGGAAATGCATCAAGGAGAGAAGCAACCTAAGAAGAAGGAATTTCTTGACAGTGAGAACAATGAATCAGTGGAACTCCTTGCCACCAGAAGTTGGGGCTGCTCCAACACTGGAGGCTTTTAAGAAGAGACAGGACAGTGATTTTGTTTGGAATGGTATAGGGCAGGGGTCACCAACCTTTTGGACCTCAGGGACCACCAAACTCAGCATTTTAAATCCCGTGCACCAGAGACCCTGGGAAAATCCCCCCAAAAGTCTGCAGGAAAATTCACCACCCCCTTTTCCTACCAATCGTTCTTTATTTGGGATCACAGGATACCGTCTCCAGCTCATTTCTCAGAGAGAGAGACAGAGAGACAGAGAGACACAGAGAGAGAGACTTTTGGCTTCGTGCAAAGAAAGCAGCAGAAGCAGCAGAAGTCTTTCTTTCTCTCCCCCAAACTCCACCAAAAATGAGCCTTTGCCGGCGCAGCCTCTTGGAGCAGGAGGCCTTGCAGAGTCCCAAAGACTCATTTCTGGCGGAGTTTCGGGGGAGAGAAAGGGAGACTTTGGCTGCTTTCCTTGCGTGCAGCCAAAAGCAGAAGAAAGAAGCAGAAAGAAGCAGCCCGGTGGCCAGGCCAGGCGCATGGGGCAAGTGGGGCAAGTTCCCCCCCTCCGTCCTTTCTCCCCTCACTACCTCGTATTGTTTGCAATGCAAGCGACGCGAGCCTTGAGTTTCCACGCAGCCTGGATTAATTGCTTTGGGGGTGACATTTCTCTGCGGACCACCAAAATTTTTCACGGACCACCAGTGGTCCCCAGCCCCCTGGTTGATGACCACTGGTATAGGGTCTCCTGCTGGAGCAGGGGTTTGGACTAGAAGACCTCCAAGCTCCCTTGCAACCCTATTATTCTATGTTCAGCCTAGACCCATGTCTCTTGGCCACCTATTTGCTCAGGAATCTATCCCAAAGTTATTCCTTCAATGGAAAGAGAACCTGGCAGCCTGGCTCGCGCATGTCTCCTTCGTTGCCCTTCTATTTTTATTCTCTTCCTGCTCTTCCCTTCCTCTTGCTGCCCAGCCAGGCCGCCGGCCAGGCGAGCAAGAGGTATTCGGTTGGAAGGAACATCGCGGGGAAACGTCTCTTCCTTAAAATGGCTGCGTTGAAGCCAGGCAGATCTTGAGTCAAATGCCTTTTTAGCCACCTCTCTTCCCGAAATCGACTGTCTGTAACGCGACAGGCGAGCTGCAGGGGTGCCGTTGGAAGGAACAGCGTGCAAAAGAGACAAAACAAAAAGGGCCCTTCCTCAAAACAACACCACCACCAACAACCAAAAAGCCGAATAACAATATTGCCGATGACAGGAGAGTTCCACTCAGCAGAGGTAGCCTGCTGGAGACGAAGTTTTTGTATCCCTGTCTTCCTTAAACACCTAATTACTGTAACTAGTCTCTGGATTTAAGGCAATTAGCAGCTGTCATTTCCCTTGTACCCCTGCAAGGACTCCTCCAACCCCGCGGTGGGTGGGGAAGGCAGCTCCCTGGTTTTGTTCGGGGGGGGCCCCCACTCTGCACCAGGTTTACACCAGGTGTGGCCACCCGCTTGTCTATTCCAAGGAGGGGCGCCGGGTTATCGTTGCAAAGCAGGGAGGGTCATTAAGGCAGAGGCGGGGGGGGGGGGGGAATGGAGGCAGAGAGAAAAAGAGTATCCGATTGGCTAATTTCCCACCCACCCCCATGAAAGGTGTAGTTTGTTAGGAGTTTCCTTCCCCCCCCCCCCAAAGACAAATTGAAAGAGGGAGGAAGGCGGGGAAAAAGGAGGGAGAAAGAAAGCAAGGAAGGAAGGGAAAGAAGGAAAGAGATGGAATAAAGGAAGGAGGGAAAAAGCAAGGAAGGAAGGGAAGGAAGAGAGAGAAGAGGAAGGGAAGGGAAGAAAGAAAGATAAGAGGGAAGGAGGGGGGAAGGAATGAAGGAAAAGAAAAGAAAAAGGGAGGAAGGTAAAGAGGGAGGAAGAGAGGAGGAAAGGAAGAAAGGAATCAGGGAAGAAAGGAAGGAGGGAGAGAGGATGGATGGATGGATCAGGGAAAGTGAGAGGAAGTATAGATCAGGGAGGAAGGAAAGAAGGGAGGAAGAAAGGGGAAAAAATGAAAAGAAACGTCTGACTTTCTTTTTAACAGATAATTACAATCTTCCTCCCTCTTAGATGATACCCAAGTCTTTTCATCCCCTCATTTCATCCACCTCTTTCTTCATCTTTGGGTCCACCAGCCACAATTTCTGGTCGCTCTACTTTCAGCAAAAAGTCCCCAGTTAATCTTTCAGAAAAGTTTGTGTGTGTGTGTGTGTGTGTGTGTTTTTTTTCTTCACACCAAGCACGTCAGTTTTGCCATTTCTGCAAATTTGACATTTTCACAGTCCAGCCCTCCACTGTGGCTATTTCATTATTCTTCCATCCTGGTGCATATAATCACTTTGCTTCAGTCACCATCTACAAAATCAGTCTAGCATGAGTTGGATCCCGTTGACTAGAGAGAACATTTCGAAGAGGGCAAATAGGAAAATGGAAGCAAAGTAGATCTCAACTGCTCCTTAACAAATGGGTCATTTGACAATTCCGAGACACCCATTTGCAAACATCTCCATAAATATTGGACTTAGCCAAGGCAGGGTCCCTTCTCTGAATGGAAAAACAAGTTCTACTCTCTTTTTTTTGTGCCAAAAAAAATTGGGTAGGAAATGCAAAACAGACACATTTCCATCCCAAATGAACCCAACGTAAGCAGCAGAATATACAGAATTACAGATTCAAGGGTCGAAGAGTCGGGATTAAGATCTGGAAGGCTTTGGTAGAACCCCATCCAGATGGATTTCAACTTCCCATCCTTGTGATGGCCAACGCCGATTCCTAACGGTGAGAAATACAGTTTCTGTTCCATCCCATTCAAGCTAATCACACGTTCCAAATCAAGGGTGTCCAATTTTGGACTGGTGGACTTCAACTCCCAGAGTTCCCCAGCCAGTACTCCTGGTCTTCCCATTTTGGTTGGACCAAACTGGCTTTCTAAAGCATGACAACTTATGATGGGTTTCTTGCTTGACGTGCGATGCCTTCAAAACTTGGTGTATCCACTTGGCTTCGTGTTAAAAAAAAAACCCACCGTAGAAGTCGAAGTACCTTGGTGACAGCTTCCACAAGAGGCTTTCAAGATTCCTAACGGGTTCCTTGGCCCCGAGGATGGGAAGACCCCTTCCCTCTAGAGGAAGCAATTAAGTCCCTGGCTTATCCATCCTCCAGATCTCCCAAGAACAAGGATGAAACCCGAGGAGGATCGAGGATTGGCGTAGTAGGGTATCTGACCTCCATTGTCCTCTCACAGCCGAAGCAACAAAGCTTGGCCTATGTGGTTCGGTGGAAATTGAGATCATGGGGGGGGTTTATTGAATGGGCGAGGGGGGGCAAGGTTACTTGAGAACTGAAAGGGACCCAGAGAGGAAGGGGAGGTTCCCCACCATATGGGTACAGATGTCCCAGGGTGATAGGGGCTCGTGCCTACCTTAGAGGAACCAAACAAGAGGAAGGCCAGTTGGAAGCAGAAAAGTGCCACTGTTTCTAATTTAGCTTCTTAATTACTGGGGGAAGAATGGGGAGGGGACGGAGGGGCCCCTGCGTGCTCCTAGCTCTCCTTTGAAAGGGCTGGCTTCTCACACACATACCTCTCCGTTCCTCTTCTTCCTCCTGGGGATTAGAAATGGCCATCCTGTTCTACCTTTGCATCGTGTAATCTTTCTAATAATCCAGGTGAGGCTCACCTGAAAGGGTCTCGTTTGCTCTTGGGCCACCTGGGTCTCACATGGTCCCCTCCAGATGGCCTTTGGTAATGTTACATGTGTAATAATAACGATGGTTATAATAATGCTCCTGGCTTTGGAGGGGTGGCAGCCTTGAGATGAGGTCCTGGGAAAGAGGACCAATAGAACGGAAGAGCTGCATGCGGGCCTCAAATTATGGCCACGGTGGAGACCAATGCTGAGCGAGACAGTGGTTCGGGGAGCTTTTGCCCCCTGTTTTTACGCTCTCTTTTGGCCCCGTTGCTAAGTGAATCTGGCTTCCACCATTGGGCTTCGCTGGGCAGAAGGTCATCAAAAGGGGACCACATGACTCCCAGGACGCTGAAATCGTCATAAATATGAGTCAGTTGGCAAGCATCGGAATGTAAATGAAGTGACGATGGGGTTGTTCCAATGATCGTGAGTGTGAAAAATGATCTCTTTTTTTCAGTGCCGTTGTAACTTTGAACGGTCACTAAACGAGTGATGGCAAGTCAGAGATTTACATGTATAGGACTGGTAGTTTTGATTTCTTTTTCCCCCTTGGAACCTTGTGCAGGTAGTCCTCAACATACGGCCAGAATTGCGACCGGTGTTTCTGTCACTAAGCAAAGTGGGCGCTAAAGTGAGTTGCACCCACTTTTACGACCGTTTTTGCCATGGTTATTAAGCGAATCATGGCAGAAGCATATTGCATGGTTCTTAAGTGAATCCAAATTTCCCCTTGTAATTTGAACCCACTACTTTAGACTCTGGAGGACAGGACTTAACTGTTGAGTAGCTACCTACAGATAGTCCTGGACTGACAATCAAGACTGGAATTTCAGGGGCAGTCCAGAGATGTGACGGTTAAGCAAGTTGTCACGTGACCAGACCCGACTTTACGTCCTTTTTCACCTGCCATCATTAAGTGAATCCAGCTCCCCTCATTGATTGTACAGGTTGGACTCTGGCTGGAAAGATCAGGGGAGATCAGGATCCTGCAACCATCATAAATGCAAGGTGGTTGCCAAGCCCCCAAGTCACCATCATGTGACCCTAAGGAGGCTGTTTTGGTCCTTTTCAGTGCCCTGGTGAACTTGGAATCGCCATTAAACAAATGGCTGTAAGTCAAGGACTACCTGTAAAGGATTGTGTGCTCTCTGTTTGAGTTGGAGTCCTACAGCTAATGAAGACTGGCCTTCTGAAACCTCAAGCTACTGCTCAGAGCAATCTTTGTCTTTATGGTAGGCTTCTGGTTCAGTCCCGAGGGCGAATTCATCCGCCATTGCATCGACCATTCCCAAGACCTAGTGGAAGGAAAAGTCCAGCTCTCTGTCTTGAAGGGTAACGTCTACATTTTGGGAAGGGAATCGCGCCAATCCCTGTACAATGAGGAACTCGTAAGGTAAGTCCCTTAAGTATAATTCCTAGATTGATAACGCTTCTGGAGAACTCTATGTCAACAAGTCATCCGTAGGAGTTGAACTGAAGTGGAGGGTGGCGTTAAATGTGCCATTAGTGTGGAATCGTGGTGCAGCCACAAAAGAGCCCAGCCCTCCTTGAATTCAATTGACCCTAACCCAAATCTGCGCTGCAGGATAAAACCTTCTAATAAAATTATTTTTCTCCCTAATTACACTGGACGCAACTTAAGAGTTGTCTTTTAAGGATATCCAAGAATCCCTGTTGAATTGGACCATGGCATGTGAAAGAGAGACTTCCATGGCTTAAATCTATGTTGAACAATGAAGTATTTTTTTAAAAAGTTGCCCTGAGATTTCTACACATCTGTGGTTTAAAATCCCCCCGAGATTTTAAAACTGAAAAATTTTCACCTCAACGTTTTTTTGTTTTTAACTTTGGCTTTTTCTTCCGTTTTGTCATCTTTACTGATTTTTAAGGGGCATGGAAAAGAAAACCCCCACACAATTAAGCAAAGGTCTTGTTTAAAGTTGAAAAGTATTTTTCATCATTAAGCTTTCATCATTAAGCTTTCAGGCTGAATACAGAATACAGAAGCCTGATGATGGCAGATGAAATTCTGCTGAAACGTTGCTACAACTTTAAAAGCACAACTATAATGACATGGGAAAATACCCGAACAAAGCTGAATACTATATATATATATATATATATATATATATATATATATATATATATATATATATATATATATATATATATACACACACACATACACACACACACACACACACACACACACACTCCTGTCTGCTTCTCTTTCTTATTTCTGTCTCTTCGTTTTCCCCTTTCAATCCTTCGAAATGCTTTATAAACCATAAATATACCCAAATCAGTTTAGATCAGTCAGAGTAAATGTCAAATTATGCCTTTCTCCTCTGGATCTTACTTTCCTCCCCCTTCAAATCAGCAGTTTCTAATAATTCCATCTCAACCTTTCATTATCGTTTGCATTCTCACGCAGCGAAATTAAATGAATAACGTTAAAAAGAGAGAGAGAGAGAGAGAACAGGGTGGGGAGAAGGAAGAAAGCGTGCAAAGGAAAAGGGAGAGAGAGAGAGGGGAAAAAAAAAAAAACCAGGGACATTTATTCTCACTGTGTCGCGAGCCATTTTTCTTTTCTTCCTGATTTCTACATCGTTGGGTTGAAAAGCATTTGAGTGACGGCATCACGGGAACTGAAGCGGCTGCCACAAGAGATGTAACACGGGAAAAATGTCTCAGCACAGTGGGTAGAAAGTAACATAATTACAGAGCAGGTCAGTACCACTCCGATGAGCAAAAATAAAAGCTCGGAGGTTTTTCTATAGCCCTTCAGGGGAGGTAAAGTCATTGTAAACTGTCTCTCTCTTTTTAATTTTTTCTTCTTCTCCCCTTTAAAAAAACAAAAAAATGAGGGTTGCAGTTTGCAGGAAAGGAGGACGGTTCTGTTTCATTTTGAATTTACTTTCTGGATGAGAAGTTGAATCTGGTTTGCAATCCGATTTGGGGTTGAACTAGCATGTGGGAGTTCTGGATGCTTTGCTGAATTGAGCCTAACCAGTGAGCATTGGCTGTGCGAAGGGCACCTCCGAATTTTGCAAGGCAGGGGTTTATTCGGTCGTCTTCCTGTTTGCAAACAGCGACTCTGTTTCTTGGTGATTGGCCCAAAGTCACCCAGTTGGCTTTCATGCCTAAGGTGGAACTAGAACTCTCTGTCTCCTGGTGATTGGCCCAAAGTCATCCAATTGACTTTCATACCCAAGGTGGAACTAGCCGGCTTTCATGCATAAGATGGGACTAGAACTCTCCATCTCCTGGTGATTGGCCCAAAATTACCCAGTTGGCTTTCATGCCTAAGGTGAAACTAGAACTCACCATCTCCTGGTGATTGGCCCAAAGTCATCCAGTTGGCTTTCATGCCTAAGGTAGAACTAGCCGGCTTTCATGCATAATGTGGGACTAGAACTCTCCGTCTCTAGTGATTGGCTCAAAGTCACCCAGCTAGGCTTTCATGCTTAAGGTGGAACTAGAACTCACCATCTTCTAGTGATTGGCTCACAGTCACCCAGCTGGCTTTCATGCCTAAGGTGAAACTAGAACTCACCATCTCCTGGTGATTGGCCCCAAATCACCCAGTTGGCTTTCATGCCTAAGGTGGGACTAGCCGGCTTTCATGCCTAAGGTGGGACTAGAACTCTCCGTCTTCTAGTGATTGGCTCAAAGTCATCCAGCTGACTTGAGCAGGGGGTTGGACTAGAAGACCTTCAAGATCCCTTCCAACTCTTGTCGTTCTTTGAAAAGTGCCCATCGTTAGAGATCACCAATTGGTTAGATAGAACGTGGACATCTGCTACAGGAGGGAGCTAAGGGTCGGAGACAACCTCTCTTTCGCCAAGTCAACCCCATTGGCGCTCTGGTCCTTTGAAAAATGGGGGGGGGAGGGAGAATTGAACCAGGGAGGGGGGGGGGAGAGTTTGGGAGTGAAATCAGAGGAAGGAGAAAAGAAAGAGGTGACATGCTTGTAAGAGACCTTGGGCGCATTGCACATTATACGGCCTGTTTTTATTGCCCCATAATTAATGGGCCAGTCGCTTCACTCAACAAAGGGGGCCTGTCTGCGGCTAACGTTTTCAAGTCAAAGGTTGTCGAAAGACATCACTTTTAAATTAGGTGATTGTGTGCCAGGAGTGAATTCTACACGGGTGAAGGTTGAGAGCCTTTGATGGGAGGGGAACACAGGCGGCTTTGTCAAGGCATCGGGACTCTTTCTTGGCAGGGAGGCGTTGACCGTCCAGGGTTGACCATCTCCAAATCCAATTTCTGAATGTTTAGACTTCCTTGCCTAATTCAGGTAGTCCTCAATGTACGACAGAGACCGTCCCAAGTGGCAACGGCCCTGAAAAATCAAAAAAAGTGACTTATGGCCATTTTTCATCCTTACGACTGTTGCAGCATTCTCACGGATACGTGATTTAATTTCGGACGGCTTGGCATCCGACTCATTTTTGTGATGGTTGTGGTATCCTAGGGTCAGGCGAGCAAAGTCATTGAGACAGGCAGATTCCACAAAGCTGGGAGAAAATTTCCAGGTCAGCCCTAAACCTGGTTAAAGCCAAATTCTGCAAACTGGCAAAGGAGGCTAAGAACTGTGATGACCCAAAGGGGCGTGGTACAAAAACAACAAAGTCACGAAAGTAGGTAAAGTCCCTTTAATACCTCCAACTTGGCCCCCCCAATGTCCAGTTATCATTGACTGGAGAAAAAACTCTCCCAAGAACAGTATTTAAAGGAAAGAAATTCAGTCTGAACCCAAAGTACATATAAATTATAAATAAAAACCAACACAAACCACGCTGCATCAATTAACGAGACAGGGCAGGATAAGGAATTGCAGACTTCAAAAGATAATGAAACACACACAGTTGGGAGGACACCAGCACCCAGATAGGACTTGACAAACCAAAATAATTCACGCTTTGCTTCCAGAAACTTTGCCATGCACAGTTTGCCCTTTTAAACAGTCCTCCCAGCTGCAATCCATGACGGGGATCAAGGCCCTTTCTTCCCCTGTAACCCACGTTGCTCCCTTATCCATTCCTCCCTGCATGCCCTAGGATGAAAAGGGGGTGGGCCTGGGTCTTCCTCTGAATGCCCAGCCGAACTGTGCCCTTCCCCAGTTTCCTCCACAACCACTGTAGCCACACTCCCACTCCCTGTCAGCTGCTCAACCTCCCCCTCAGGATCAGATTCCAACAGGAGAATGACAAGAACAGACTGGGGGAGTTATGTTATGCCAAACCAATGACAGATAATCCTTGACTTAACAGTCATTAAGTTCAGCCACCATTCAAAGCTACAACAGCACTGCAGGGGGAAAAACGTGATTTAAACCTTTCTTCACACTTATGACGGTCTCAGTGTCGTGGGGTCACACGAGCAAAATTCAGGCATGTGGTAGCTGGCATGTGTTCCCAATGGTTGTAGCATCCTTGGGTTACGTGACCACAATTTGCAACCATCCTGGTTAGCTTCCAACAAGCCAATTCGATGCCGGGAGCTGAATTCTCTTAATGATTGTGTGGTTCACTTAACAATCGCAGTGACTTGCTTAACAACCGTGACAAAGTGGGGGGGGAGGCTACTTAAACAACTGCCTTCTTTAGCAGTGGAAATTGTTTTCTCAGCTGTGATTCTCAATTGGGAACTAACCATACTCTAGCATGTATGGAGGTTTTCCTACTTCTGCCCTAACCTTGGCTTAAGATACTACGCAGAGGTCTCTGGAGTTAAATCGTGGTCTCTTTCTAAACCTGACATTGCAGTTCTGACTGGTCCTTTCTCTTTTTTTCATTCAGCATGGATGTCCAAGGGAGTTATGAGCCCTCGGATGCTACTGGATTCATCAACATCAATTCTCTTAGGTTTGTATTCGCTCTAAACACTGACTCCCATCTGCTAATTAATCAGTGGAACAGCTTGTCACTAGAAATTGTGGGTGCTCCATCACTGGAGGCCTTTAAGAAGAGCCTGGACAATCTCTTTGTCCTGGATGCTAATGTGATGGAGAGTAGAGGGAGAGAGATTAGAGAGGGAGGGAGGGAGGGATAGTTGGGTGGATGGAGTGATAGGATAGGATAGGATAGAAAGAGTGAGATAGATGGATTGATGGCTAGCCACAGAATGGATGGATGGATAGAAATAGAACAGATAGAAGATAGACAGACAGACAGATTGCTAGCCATAGAATGGATACATAGCTGGATTGATTGGTATATTTACCATATATAGAATAGATGGATTGACAGATACATATAAGTTGGATGGATAGATAAAAAGATAAATGAATATATAGACATACGATTGATGAGAAAGAGAGAGAAAGAGATGGGGTTAATATTGAATGGAAGATAGGTAGGTAGGTAGGTAAGTAGATACATTGATAGATAGATAGATAGATAGATAGATAGATAGATAGATAGATATATAATGATAGATAGATAGATAGATAGATAGATATAGTAGATAAGTACGTAGGTAGATAGATATAGATAGATAGATAGATAGATATATGCAGAATGAATAGATTGATAGAGAATGGATGAATAAATGGATGAACAGATAGATATAGAATGGATGGACGGACGGATGGACAGACAGGCAGAAAAGGCCGACAGATACAAAACAATTGTGTGTTTAGCAGCCGGGAGTCAAAGACAAAAAAACAACAACACAGGAACAAAATCCCTCTTAACAAATGCACCTTGTGTTTATTGTCATTTGAACGTCACATAATTGCCTCAAATCTTCCTGCCGTTTACATGTAAATTCATAATTCTATTTCTCTCCTTTTCTTTTCTCTCCCTCCCTCCCTCCCTCTCCCCTCGGTTGACATACAGGCTGAAAGAATATCATCGCCTTTTCAACAAGGTCAGCCTGGCTCAGAATTAATGGCAATCAAGAGGCCCCAAAAGCTCATCCTGCTAATTTCATCCCCGCTCTCACCATCCGGGCCACAACTGGTAATGTTATCCACCTTCCCGAGCCGTGTTTTGTTACGCTTCTCAATTGCCAGAGATGCCGAAAAGCAGGAGCGTCTTCCTACAAAACCAAGACCTTATTATTAAAATCTTTCCGTCATTGTTTCACAGTTCTAACGAGTGGCACCCTTTGTAATCTCCGTTCTTCACTTGGTTTGCGGCAGTTTTCTCTTCTCACCCGCCACCCATTGTTAAATTCCTGGGGCACCTGAAGAACACCCTATATTTTGCTCAGAATTGGCAATTGTGTGTGTGTGTGTGTGTGTGTGCAAAGAAAAAAAAATACACAATACCGCCGTGGTTGGATTTCACCCAAATGGAGCCTTTTTTCTACCTGTAAGAGCTTAGCAAAGGGGGGAAAATTGCATTTTCTATTTAATCACCAACCATTAGGAGGCCTTGCTTTGTCTTTGGCTTAATTGCTATGAAGTCTGGTGGAGTTTCTCCCGGTCTGCGTTTCTTTTTTTAAAATTTTTTTTTTCAAATCCTTTTATCCGATTTTTGTTGTCGTGGTTGTTGATATTTTGCTGCAGTGCTTTTGACCTCCCCTGTGGATTAAGTGCTGAAAATATGATTCAAGGTAAAGAGGATAAAAAGGATGGAAATGCTGCTTGAAGAAATGTTAAAATGCTTGCTGTCCAATGCTATTTTTAAAAAAATGGTCCAGGAGAAAAACAGAGAGGAAAAAAAACATCTATCTATCTATCTATCTATCTATCTATCTATCTATCTATCTATCTATCTATCTATCCCTATCTATCTATCTATCTATCTATCTATCTATCTATCTATCTATCTATCTATCTATCTCTACCTGACTATCTATCTATCTATCTATCTATCTATCTATCTATCTATCTATCTATCTATCTATCTATCTATCTATCTATCTATCTATCTATCTATCTATCTATCTATCTATCTATCTATCTATCTATCTATGGCTTGGTAGGATGAAAGACACTGGATGGGAAGGCCAACTTAAATCTCATTTCAGAGAGTTTCGGTTGGATGCCAACTTATTTTATTTATTAAGTTCGCTGGCCATCATCTTTTGATTCTATTTCCTTCCAGTTTACGTTAATCCAGTTCTGCATTTTGTATTTGAGAGCGGCGAGCAAAACCCATTGGAGATGGACTAGGAGACCTCCAAGGCCCCTTCCAATTCTGTTATTCTGTATATCGTCTTCCAATATTTGAGGGGTTGTCACAGAGAAGAAGAGAACCTATTTTCCAAAGTAAAACACATGAAGAACGGTTGTAGGAATTGGGCATGGCTAGTCTAGGGAAGAGAAGGACCGGGGGAGACAGGAGAGCAGCCTTCCAATATTTGAGGGGCTGCCCCAGAGAGGAGGAAGGGGTCAAGCTATTTTCCAAGGCACCCAAAGGCCAGACGAGGAATAATGGATGGAAAGTGACCAAGGAGAGATTCAACCTGGAAATAAGAAGAAACTTTCTGACAGGGAGAACAATCAACCCATGGAACAGAAGTTGCCCTCGGAAGTTGTGGGAGCTTCATCACTTCAGACTTTCAAGAAGAGATTGGACTGCCATTTGTCAGAAATGGTGTAGGGTCTCCTGCTTGGGCGGGGGGGTTGAACTAGATGACCTACAAGGTCCCTTCCAACTCTGATTATCTGTTAAAGTACCTGAAAGCAGGACCTGGTGGGTGACTTTGGGCCAATCACTGGGTGGCATTGAGTTCTAGTCCTGCCTTAGATAAGCTGCACTACTCTCCAATCCCCAGGAGACAGTGAATTGAAAGCCACCTGAGTGTCTTTGGGTCTCTCCCTCCCTCCCTCTCTCTCTCTCATTCCAACCCACTTCAAAGGGTTGTTGTGGGGAAAATAGCAGGAGGAAAGAATATTAAGTATGTTCACTGCCTTGAGTTATTTATAAAAGTAACCAATAGTCATAATCACGATCATCATCTAAGGAAACTTCCTCAAACCCCCAAATGAGTTACCCAGACCTAATCCTTTGATATGTGGCAACTTACTTGGGGGGGGGGGGGCTTTGAGGAAGTTTGCTAAGTCGATTCACTTAGGCTCAGCTCGACTGTCAATTATTGAATGGAGGCACCGATTCTCGGGCCCTTGAGGACTCTGCGAATATTTTAAGGCAAGAGGGAAACTGTGTAGAGAATGACATATATTTAGCTTTCAAGCGTCTCATGCGACTGTCCAGATTTCCTCCTGCGCCACACCGCAGGGTGGCCTAAAGCCAAGGAGGGTCCTGGTGCAAGTTTGGAGACCGTTGGCTTCTGGCCTTGGGCTCATCTGCACTCTTCTCAGGCTGCGGAGAAACAAAGGGGGGGCTTTGCCAGGGTCATTTCCAATCGATAACTCATCTTCCAGCTTTGCTAGCGGAAGTGATAGCATATTGGAAGAAGTTAATGGCTTTGGTCTGGTGGAAGAGGCTAATCTTCCCCAGCTGCAGAAGATCTCCACAGGTGGGCTTCATGCAGCATCTTCCAAGACAATGACGCTGGCCGTCCATCACGGGTGGGTGGGTGGGTGGGTGGGGGAACCAAACTCAGGGGCTTCCCCAAAGAAGAGGGGAGTCAAGCCATTCTCCAAAGCCCCTGAGAGGCGGGACAAGAAGCAACGGGTGGAAACTAATCAAGGAGAGAAGCAACTTAGAACTCAGGAGGAATTTCCTGACCGTGAGAACAATTAATCAGGGGAACAACTTCCCTCCAGAGGTTGTGGATGCTCCAACACTGGAGGTTTTTAAGAAAAGATTGGGCAACCATTTGTCTGAAAGTGGTGTAGGGTTCCCTGCCTAAGCAGGGGGTTGGACTAGAAGACCTCCAAGGTCCCTTCCAACTCTGTTGTTCTAAATTCTTTCTCCTTTGGGGAAAAAACTCTCTTAAGTTTCTTGCCTCCAGTCTGTGGCCTGTTAAAAGCTTGCTTGAACATTTCCCTCCCTGCACCAAGGTTTCATTTTTGTTCCCCGGAAGGCCAGCTGAGATTCTACAAGCTGAGCCCTCCGTGATTCATTGGGCAACATTACAGACAATCCTCAACGTGCAATGGTTCATTTAGTGACCGTTCAGAGTGGTGATGGTAACTGAGAAAAAAGGGGGCTTCCCAGGGGAGGGAGAATGACTCCTGATGTGCTTAGCAGCTGCAGTGATTTGCTTAACAACCGTGGCCAATAAAAAAAAAAAAAGGTCAGGGATCAGGTGCGACTAGCTGAACGACCACGATGGAAATGGTGGGCCTAAACTGAGGACTTCTCATCTTGAAAGCCGTTCGGAGTTTCTCCTTGCCATGTCTTAAAACGATCCCAAATCAAATGCTGCTGTCGCTTCTCTGAGTCCATCTTAACCTCGTTCCTGCCTTAGCTTTCCCGCTGCTGTACAACCCGGGGTTGGGATGGATGACCTCTAGGTTCCCTCCCCTCCCCACCCAAGAGAGGCCCTTTGGGTACTTTAGCCTGAAACTCTGGTCAGGCTCTCTTAACGCACGGGCCTGATGGCCACTTGCCCCTGGGCAACGCGAGCATAGGGGCCCCATACTAATCTGTGTAGGTTAATCCTTCCATGCACCTTGTACCCTATAAATACAGCAACGTATTTATTGCATTTGACTGTGTTTTTTTAAATGAATAGGTAAAGGTAAAGGTTTCCCCTCCTTGCATACCCATGCTAGTCGTTTCCAGCTTTAGGGCTGGTGGTGCTCATCTCCATTACAAAGCTGAAGAGCCAGCGTTGTCTGAAGATGTCTCCGTGGTCACGTGGCCAGCACGATTACCCACCGAAGGTGTACAGAACACTGTTCTCTTCCCACCAAAAGGTGGTCCCTATTTTTCTACTTGCATTTGTTTAATGTGCTTTCGAACTGCTAGGTTGGCAGAAGCTGGGACAAGGAACGGGAGCTCACTCTGTCATGCGGCGCTGGGGATTCGAACCGCCAATCTTTTTGATCGACAAGCTCGGCGTTTTAGCCACTGAGCCACCACGTCCCTCCTTTTTTTTTTTTTTTTTAATTAACACTAACATGCAAATAGAAGTTTTTAACTTTATCGACCATTTGCATTTTTATTCCTGGGAGTAGTTATCGTTGGGGAACCCGGTACGCTGCTTTTACCCGGGACCACGTAATGCTGTTAAGATGTGCGAAAAAGATCTATTCCATTTGGTTGGGAAAGAAAAGAAAAACTGCCCCAGAAGTTATTTTTTTTAAAAAAAGAAGAAGGACCCTCACAAAGCCAGTTTGTGAAATTCAGTCCTTTTGGAGGGGAGGGTGTGTATGTGTGGAGACCGTTTTGCCTGAAGCTTCCAGGGTTCTACGGCGGAGGCAAAATTCTCCTTTGAAAAAAAAACCCCTTAACAAGATGGCTTTGTGGAGGACCTGGCTAACATCCCCTTCTGTCGAAGCCGTCCCTGGGCCTCTTGAAAGCGGCTATTCTTTTCTCCCTCCTCCATCCTGGGAACCACCTGAGGGAGAGGCAGGACGGGGAACCCAAGCCATGGAGGGCAGAGAGGCCATCGCCCAGGGCCGTCCCCAGGGATCGTCCCACACCACGAAGAAAGCAGACCAAAAGAGGCCTACAGAAGGCACCCTCGGTGGCAGCTGGTCACTCCATCGCCGTGGTCAGTTGGCCGCCTATCTAGCCGACAGCCCGCCCCCCTTCCCCAGTCCTAATTGAGGACGGGCTTAAATATCCCGAGAGGCCCCCTGATCCGACAGGTAAAAGTTTGATCGGGTTCGGGTAACCGTAGCTCTCTCGGCGCCCTGCCGGCCTCTGTTTCCCCCTTCGGCGCATTTGCGGAAAGGTTACCAGGGAATGTCAGGGGGTTGACCTCTGAGGTTACGGGAGACCGCATGTCGTCAGCCTGTGGGGCTCTGATGGCTTCTGTGGGTCATGGGTTGAGGTGGGCCTAGGGAGATGGACAGTCCTGGCTGCCTTTCCTTTGATGGAGATCCATTGCCGGGCATTACGATGCGGTTAAACCATCCTAAGAGATCCAGAAATTTCCCACAGGCATCTACGTACAGAGCATGGGGCTGTTTGCAGCTAGTCCTTGACTTCTGGCCATTCCCATGGCGACTGAACGTTTGCCAACGGCACTGGAAAAAGATAGAAGTCACCACCCAAAAGCAGAGAGAGAAATTTTGGAGTCTTAGTGGACAACCAGCTAAATAGGAGCCAGCCGTGTGCAGCAGCAGCCAAAAAAGCCAACGCAACCCTAAATTGCATTAACAGATACAATTGAGATCAAGGGAGCTACTAATACCACTCTATAAAGCCTTAGTAAGACCACACGTAGAGTACTGCATCCAGTTTTGGTCACCACAATGTAAAAATGTTGAGACTCTAGAAAAAGTACAGAGAGGAGCAACCAGGATGATTACGGGACTAGAAACCAAAATATATGAAGAACAGTTGCAGGAACTGGGCATGGCCAGTCTAGGGAAGAGAAGGACCAGGGGAGACAGGAGAGCAGTCTGCCAATATTTGAGGGGCTGCCACAGAGAGGAGGAGGGGGGTCAGGCTCCAAGGCCCCCGAAGGCCAGACAAGGAATAATGGATGGAAACTGAACAAGGAAAGATTCAACCTGGAAATAAGGAGAAACTTTCTGACGGTGAGAACAATCAACCCATGGAATAGAAGTTGCCCTCGGAAGTTGTGGGAGCACCATCACTTGAGACTTTCAATAAGAGATTGGACTGCCATTTGTCAGAAATGGTGTAGGGTCTCCTGCTTAGGCGGGGGGTTGGACTAGATGATCTACAAGGTCCCTTCCAACTCTGATTATCTGTAAATCTGAAAGCTGCACAAAAAACACACACAGAGAGAGAGAAACACACACAGGTTAGGGACCGAATCGCTTGCACAACTCAGAAAAGGTTTCGAAGGGGGAAAAAAAAGGGGACAGCTACAAAAGAGCAATGGCTTTTTCTGACCATAAGAAGGGCGCAACCTGTTGGTTTCACACACTTTCTCAAGGACAGGAAATCCTTGACAGGAAGTCCTCGTTGCAAGTCGAGGACTACCATAGCTCTCTGGGTCACCCTCTTGAAAAAGTCAGTTCCGATCAACAGCTCTTTTGTAGCCGCAAAAGTCTGTTATCCTCCGTCCATATTTTGTTTTGCTTCAATAAAAAACATACATTTACAGCTCAAGGCCATCGCAGTAAATCCATCGCTCTTGATGAGTATCGGGCAAAAGTTAAAAACAAGGGATGGGGGACCCATCCTTCCCGGCGCTTAGCACCCTCTCCATCAAGGTCTCATGGGGAGAGCCGATGGTGCTCAGCAGCAGCTTAACCGTCCTCCGGGTTGTATCTCGGAAGGCAAACGAAAATAAGAAAAGACGCCATGGAGAAATCGGGGTGAGCAAGCCCCCTGGATTGAGCCAAGAAGTCAGTGGTTTTGTCTCGAATTGTTGGTGATGTGTTTTAAGTGGGCTTTCCAGGGGAAAATGTTAGGCACTTGAGAGACAGGCAGACAAAGGCAGGGAAATGCATTAGTTTTTTTTTTTTTTATTGGTCTGTTTTGTGCATATTTGACATTACTCGATTAAGGAAGTCTACCCTCAGCCTATTAAACGGGAGAAGAATGGGAAGCCAAGGAGGGGAGGCAGAGAAAGCAAAGAGCGGGGAATTGTTGAAACAGGCAAGCAGACGCATAATGGACCAGAGACATTGTAGCGCACTGTGCCAGCCAGATGGGACCCAAACGTTGGTGAGAATTAGCAAAGGGGGAAAAAAAAAGGACCCGGCATTGTTTGGCAAAGAAAGTAGGTGATTCTTCTCTTTAATAGCTCTCTCTATGCGCTATAATAATATCTCATTCACGGGCTGAGCATATCAAGGACAGAAGTCACCAGCAAAGAGAGCGCAAAGAGAGCTGCGCAAAAACACACACACACACACACCAAGAAAGACACACGGGTGAGTGACCGAGGTGCTTGCACAACTCAGAAAGGGTTTCAAAGAAAGAAAGAAAGAAAGAAAGAAAGAAAGAAAGAAAGAAAGAAGGAAGGAAGGAAGGAAGGAAGGAAGGAAGGAAGGAAGGAAGGAAGAAAGAAAGAAAGAAAGAAAGAAAGAAAGAAAGAAAGAAAGAAAGAAAGAAAGAAAGAAAGAAAGAAAGAAGAAAGAAAGAAAGAAAGAAAGAAAGAAAGAAAGAAAGAAAGAAAGAAAGAAAGAGAAAGAAATAGCTAGAAAGGAGCAATGATAATCAGTAGGAGTCCCTTTATTAGCTCCAACTTTGCCCCCAATGTCCTGATTACCTTCTGGCTGGAGAAAAACTCTCCCAGGAACAGCCATTGGCTGCAGAGAATCAAGTCCAAAACATGGTCAACAAAAACTGTAACTATAAGTCCAATCAAGGCAAAATGAGGTCATTAGTCCAGTAGGGCAAGAGAAGAAAGTCCAGAAGTGAAGGAACGGCAGTAATTCAACCCAGTTGGGAGGATGCCAGGAACGCAGATAACCAAAGTCAACACAAGATAAACTCATGTTTGTTCCCAGCAGACACCGTGCTCAGCTTGCATCTCTTTTAAACTCTCATTCCCGACTAGTTCAGGAGGTTGCAACCTGTTGATTTCACACACTTTCCCAACATCAGGTAGTCCTCAACATACGACATTTTCGCTTAGTTAGTTTGGAGTTAAACGGGGCTGGGGGAAAAAAAGTGACTTAGGACCGTTTTTTTTTCACACTTATGACCGTTGCAGCATCCACTGTGGTCACGTCATCGAAAATTCAGATGCTTGGCAAACCGACTCACATTTATGATGGTTGCGGTGTCCCAGGGTCATGTGTGTTTCCCCTTCAGGGAATCAATGAGGAAGCCAGATTCGCTGAACAACTGCAGGTGGCAGCCCTGAAGATACTCCACAAAATGGCTCCCGCATTTAAAAAAAAAAACTTAACAACTGCAGTGATACACTTAACCATTGTGGCCAAGAAAGTTTGTGAAATGGGATAAAACCCACGTAATAAATACCTTGTTTAGCCATAGAAATTTTGGGCTCAATTGTGGTCATAAGTTGAGGACTGCATGTACTTTGCCTCCCTGAGTTGGATTTTGATGGTAAAACCAGACAACCTATGACGAGCTAAGGTCATCATTGGTCAATAGCTATTTATCTACAGGGAGAAACAACATGATTGTGAATAGAAATGACTTTCGACTTCCCGCAGGTTTCCCCATTGACTTTGCTTGCTGGGCTCTGCAGGTGAGCTCCGGTTCCTCTGAAGCCCTATCGCTCAATGGCTCATCAATATCTGCTACTAATCGCAGTTCAAATAATAGTTCATATAGGTGGGAACGACCCTCCCTGAAGATGGAAACACAGATGGAGGCATGAACCTACGATGCGGTAAAGGCGAACCAATATAGGTATTCCTTTCATAGACTTTCAACAGTTACATGAGTTTTGCC
Source organism: Notechis scutatus (assembly GCF_049901735.1). NCBI lineage: Eukaryota > Metazoa > Chordata > Lepidosauria > Squamata > Elapidae > Notechis > Notechis scutatus. The sequence goes on from NC_142023.1 coordinate 7,824,970, forward strand.
CCATTTTATGTGTTAATTAGCCAAAATCGGAAGGAAACCCTCCATCTTTTCTTGAAGGTTACTAGGTCAGCAACACAGCTGGTGTTTTTTTCATGCTGGAAGCCAGGTTTTAACAACGATCAACCAGATCGTTCTCCATTAAGAAACGGAGAGACCGTTGGGTCAGGCAAAGGGTGCTGAAGACCATTTGACCGAGGCCAAGCTGTTTTCGCCTCGGGGGGCAAAATATTATCTTTTTCCCCCCCCTTCTTCTTCTTAGAGGGTAAAGAAAGACCTCCCAATCGATGGAGGCCCGGCTATGACATGTTGACCCCTGCTCAGCAACATGGGGCTAATAACGTGGGTTTTTTTAAAGGATGGGGCCGTAAATCCTGAGCCCCAAATTGAGCGAGGATGTGGGGAGAAAAAGAGGGTGGGAATGAGGATACTTGGATAACAGGGAAGGCCGTGGCAGATGGCAGGAGGGTGGGAGGGAGAGGACGGCGGAGATTTGCAAACATCATCAAAATCGCCCTGCGGAACCCCCTCAGGCCACCTACGGAGGGGAAGGGGACTGAGTGCCATCAATCCATCGATCAATCAGCCAGAATAGAGCTGAAAGGGACCTTAGAGGTCTTCTAGTCCACCCCCCTGCTCAAGCAGGAGACCCTATACCATTTCAGAGAGGTGGCTGTCTAGTCTCTTCTTAAAAACCTCCAGTGATGGAGCAGCCACAACTTCTGGTGGCAAGCAGTTCCCTTGGTTAATTGTCCTCCCTGTTTGGAGATTCCTCCTTAATGCCAGGTTGGTGAGTTTCCCACCCGTTGTTTCTGGTCTTGCCTTCTGGGCCAAGATGGTCTTCTTGGAGGGCTTGGCTTGGAGAAGATGCCAAGTGTGGGGAAATCCCAGCTGGTTTGGGTATCAGCCAGGACCCAGAGGGAGAAAAGTTGACTTGGAGAATCTGGTATTAGTTCCGACTTTCAGCTGGGAAATATGGGTAAATATGGGGAAGGAATGCCCAGGAGATCTGGAAGTGAGGAGGATGAGCTCTGGATGCAAAGGTTCCTTCCTTCCTTCCTTCCTTCCTTCCTTCCTTCCTTCCTTCCTTCCTTCCTTCCTTCCTTCTTTCCTCCCATTCTTCTCCTTCCTCCCTCTCTCCCTCCCTCCTGCCCATTCTTCTTCTTTCCTCCCTCCCTGACTACCTCCCATTCTTTTCCTTCCTTCCTTCCTTCCTTCCTTCCTTCCTTCCTTCCTTCCTTCCTTCCTCCCTCCCTCCCTCCCTCCCATTTTTCTTCTTCCTCCCTCCCTCCAGCCCATTCTTCTTCCTCCTCCCCCTCCCTCCCATTCTTCTCCCTCCCTCTCTCCCTCCCACCCATTCTCCTTCCTTCCTTCCTTCCTTCCTTCCTTCCTTCCTTCCTTCCTTCCTTCCTTCCTTCCTTCCTTCTTTCCTTCCTTCTTTCCTCCCATTCTTCTCCTTCCTCCTCTCTCCCTCCCTCCTGCCCATTCTTCTTCTTTCCTCCCTCCCTGACTACCTCCCATTCTTTTCCTTCCTTCCTTCCTTTCTTCCTTCCTTCCTTCCTCCCATTTTTCTCCTCCCTCCCTCCCTCCAGCCCATTCTTCTTCCTCCCTCCCTCCCTCCCATTCTTCTCCCTCCCCTCTCCCTCCCACCCATTCTCCTTCCTTCCTTCCTTCCTTCCTTCCTTCCTTCCTTCCTTCCTTCCTTCCTTCCTTCCTTCCTTCCTCCCTCCCTCCCTCCCTCCCTCCCTCCCTCCCATTTTTCTCCTTCCTCCCTCCCTCCAGCCCATTCTTCTTCCTTCCTCCCTCCCTCCCATTCTTCTCCCTCCTCTCTCCCTCCCACCCATTCTCCTTCCTTCCTTCCTTCCTTCCTTCCTTCCTTCCTTCCTTCCTTCCTTCCTTCCTTCCTTCCTCCCTCCCTCCCTCCCTCCCTCCCTTCCTTCCTTCCTTCCTTCCTTCCCCTCCCTAACCCTGATTCTCAGAGAGATTGTTTGTCCCTCGTTTCCAAAGAAGAAAAGTTAATCCCACTCAGCCCCAGGCAGAATCAAAGGATTTTTATGTTCAGGGGCTGGACAGGCCCATCTGTCAGGCCCTTTCAACCCTGGTGCTCTGCTGGTTAATTGTCAATGAAATGGCCACTACTTTGGAACTCCATTAGAACTCCATTAGGAGAAAACACCAACGGTCAAGAAAAGCCTCTCTCTCTCTCTCTCTTTCTTTCTCTCCCTGCATTAAGTGGGCAACATGTGAATTTCAAGGATGGAGCTAGCTTTAGTCAAAACATTCCCCTCAAATGTTAGCTTCTGAGCCTCTACCCTCTTTATTTCTCATGCTGCCCCTTCGAGCACCCTCCACAAAAACTATTTATTTTTTCCCCTCTCTGGCATCTCTGCTTCCTTTTTGTCTACAACCCACTGGAATTGCTTGACAGGTTCAAATGAACTTGTCCAAGGGATTTTCAGATAAAGCCGATATTGAATTTTGTTTTGGTCACTGAGCGAGCATAAAATCCAGAAGTAAATACATACAGCTTTGACAAAGTTAAGTTGAATGGAGGTTTGGAACGTCTGAACAGGTGGGTATATATACCCCTTGCCCCTCCCCTGCCCCCCAGCCTCCAAGATTAAGCCCTGCTCCATCCCAGTTTGGTCTAAGAGAAAGCCAGTTTGGTCTAGTGGTTAAGGCACAAAGTTAAGGTGAGTTCCAGTCCCACCATAAGCATAAAAAATGGTGCCTTTGGGCCAATCCCCAGGAGATTGTGAGTTCTAGTTCTAAACTAGGCAGGTGACTTTAATCCCCAGGAGACTTTTAGTGAGCCTCATTGTTCCAAAAAAAAAAAAAATGAGGACACTGAGATGGCAAAAGACTATCCCACTCATTACATAGAGTGACAAAAATAAATAAATAAATAAATACAAGAATCACCACAGTGATTGAATTTTTTTTTTGCTTACAGTTTGCAAACATCCTTCCGTAAATATCACTAATTAAAAGGCATTGGACTTCTCCTGCGCTTGCTGAGATGGTTGAAGTCCCTGCCTCTTGGATAAAACCTGAAACTTAGCAATATTTAAGTTGGTATTTTCCTCTAGATTGGATGATTTAAAAACAACAACAACAACAACAACTCAAATACATCAACCCAAGCTGGTATAGATAATCCTTGATTTACAGCAGTTCGTTTAGTGTTACGATGGTTTTGGGGAACAAGGTGAAACCAGATTAATTTAACAACTGGGTTACTCATTTAAAAGTTGCAGGGATTCACGTTAACAAACGCAACGAGAAAAGACATCGTTGAAACGCACTTAATAAAATGTCTCGCTTGGCAGCTTAAATTTTGGGCTCGGTTGTGGTCTTATTACCCGCATTCTGTTAGGAAAGGGAGCATCCAAAGGGAATCACAGTCCAGATAAGATTACAGGGTATTGTTTGAACTGTCCAAACATGAATACAGTACATTTGTGTGGCTTGCTTGGAAGACGGCCGAATAGAAGCACTGGATTGTAGTGGGGGGAAAAAAACAAAACATTCTTGTATGATATTTTGATTTGAGAGACTGGCTGGTCTTTGTAGACCTGGCTCTCTAAGCATTATCTCTCCTAGATTAATCAGATTTATTGGACCGATCAATGTCCACTTTGCTATGATCATACAGTCGTGGTAGTTACAGCCTCCAAAGAGGCTTTGGAGCGATTTCCTTCCCAAAAGATGCTCCCAAACGGAAAAGAATTGATCTTCCCAAAATCAGAGCGGCTTAAATCCCGTAGATAAGATGTTAATCACAGCCAAAAGAACCAACATTTCCTAACCTGTTGACTGGGACCCAACGCTGGTTAATCCCACATCAAGGTGGAGAGCTGCATTTAAGGCAGAGAAAAGGAGGCGGCTCTTAAAAGCTTTGATTGAACTGAGTCCAGATGGGTATTTATTATTATTATTATTTTAATATGGACCCAACTGTGCTTTGTATAGAATAGTTAAGCCACAAGGATTGGCCGAAGGAAACCTGAATTGCTCCAAACATAAATTGAACTCCCCTCTGTCCAAAGATTAGAGAGCTACAGTCGTCTCTTGACTATTTTGCACCATTAAGTTAAATGTGCATCACACGATGCCCAAGGCGGAAGGTAACGTTTCAGGATACTTGAGGCATTGAAGTGGGCTGGCCAAGTTCCCCTCTGGCACTTAGCAGCAACTAATACAGGTAGTCCTTGTTTGTTTTTTAAGAAGACTTTTTAAGAAGATGTTGGATAACCATTTGTCTGAAATGGTATAGGGTTTCCTGCCTAAGCAGGGGGTTGGACTAGAAGACCTCCAAGGTCCCTTCCAACTATTCTATTCTATTCTATTCTATTCTATTCTATTCTATTCTATTCCTATTCCTATTCCTATTCCTATTCCATTCTATTCTCTTTTTATTCTGTTCTATTTTCTTTCTATTCTATTTCATTCTATTCTATTCTACTCTATTCTATTTTCTTTCTATTCTCTTCCTTTTCATATTCTATTCCATGACTGTTCGAAGTTACAGCAGCACTGAAAAAAGTGACTTATGTTTGTTTTTTCACATTTAACGACCACTGCAGCATCTCCCTTCTTGCGACCAGCAAAGCCAACGGGGAAGCCAGGTTCACCAAACAACCACCTGACTTAACTTTAACAACTGCAGTGGTTCACTTAACCGGAGTGGCAAGAACGGTCGTAACATGGGGGCAAAACTCCCTTTTGAGCCACGGTGGCGCAGCAGTTAGAGCGCAGTACTGCAGGCTACTTCTGCTGACTGCCGGCTGCCTGCAGTTTGGCAGTTTGAATCTTACCAGGCTCAAGGTTGACTCAGCCTTCCATCCTTCCGAGGTGGGTCAAATGAGGACCCAAAATTGTTGGGGGCAAGAGGCTGGCTCTGTCAACCTCTTAGAGAAGGCTATAAAAGCACTGTGAAGTGGTATATAAGTCTAAGGGCTATTGCTATTCCTCTCTGCCTCTTTTCCTTCCTTCCTTCCTTCCTTCCTTCCTTCCTTCCTTCCTTCCTTCCTTCCTTCCTTCCTTCCTTCCTCCCTCCCTCCCTCCCTCCCTCCCTTCCCTTTTATTCCCTTTCTCCTTCATCTTCCTGGTGACACAATGGTTAGAATGCAGTATTGCAGGCCGACTCTGCCCACAGCCAGGCGTTCGATCCTGACCCGCTCAAGGTTGGCTCAGCCTTTCATCCTTCTGAGGTGGGTCAAATGAGGACCCACATTCTTGCGGGCAAGAGGCTGACTCCGTCGTAAAGCTTGGTAAAACACCGTGAAGCGGTATATCAGCCTAAGGGCGATGGCCATTCACTATCTTGTTTTAGCAAGGGAAAGTCGAGAGCTCAATTGTGGTGTCGTACGTCGAGGACTGCCTGCACGTATCCTTTCTTCGGGAAGTATATTTTCTCCCCTTTTAACGCCGCAGTGTTTTCTCGCGCTGAAGCGGCCCCACGGCCATCCGGACTCAGCATTTCCAAAGCCCGTCTTCCCCTTCTTCGCTTGGCTTTCCCCCTGTTGCTAATCAAAACAAACCCTTGGGTGGAGGGCAAAGTTACAGCAGGCACTCCAAACAAATAACTAATTATTCCCTGCGTGATCTCAAGGACCCGGAGAGGCGTCAATAGCCAGGCCCAGGCTTGGTCCATGCAACCCCACCACCACTACCCCACACCCCGGGTGGCGTAATTGGAAGAATGACAAACATAAACCAAAGCAAAATGCCGAGGGAAAAAAAATAGATGCTTCCTGTCGCCCTTTGCAAAGGAACGATTGCAGGGTTTGGAAGTCAAGAAGGCAAGGCAGGGTGGGTGGGTTTGGAGGGGAAAAAAAGGGGGGGATATTTTCTCATTGAGGCAAGAGTGAAGAGCAAAACCAGCTACTATTACAGTGGGTTGAAAAAAGGCAGAGAAGGAAACGTGGATGAGGTGCGGAGAAGATGGGGGAGTTGGTTGCAAGAAAGCTGGGGGGGGGGGGAATAAAAGCATCAAACCAATGCAGAAGGGAGACAGGATGTCCTTGGCATTCCCCCCCCAAAAAAAAGGTCTGGACTTTCCTGAATAATTCAAGATTTTTGTCTTTACAACTCTGGGGTCCTGCCTGCTTTGGAGTGATATATATGCACCTGTCAGCCTCCAAGTACATTTGTACATTTGAAAACACGCCTCGTTTGGAAGACCCATGGATAGCTGCCCCTTCTTGGGGGGGAAAAAGAGCCTCCCCACTACCCCCCGCACCTGCCCCAAAATCAGAAACCAAACAAAATACACACAGCGGAGACATGATGGAGAGAGAGAGAGAGAGAGAGAGAGAGAAAGAAGAAGGGAGGGGAAAAAAAAAAACAATAAAGCCTTCCATCGTAATTTTCTCTGTGGGACTTAGAGGTAATTGAGCCATTTAGATAAAAATAGGGCAAGCTGTCCCTTTAGGTAAGGAGAGTCTTAGAAACACAAGAAGGGTTGAATTATGCGTCTGGTATCACTTTAAATCCCTCCCACGGCCCTGCCAACCTCCCCCAGCGTTAAGCTGAGCTGCACCTCTCTTTTCCACGCTGTTTTCTCTCTCTCTCTCTCTCTCTCTCTCTTTTATTTGTAAAGTAGCTTGTCAAAGGCTGCCCTACGGATGGAGAATTTCAGCTGTCACAACTAATTTTGGCTGTCCGCAATGCGAGTGTGCCCACGGGGTATATGTGTGTGTGTGTGTGTGTGTGTGTGTGTGTGCGTGCACAAACCCATTGACAGCGCCTGAGAGCTCTTCAGAAGAAGGTTGTCAAATCCAGCGTTCATTTTTCTCTCTCTTTTCCCCCCTATAACTTTCAGAAGAAAGATTTACATCACAAATTTGTTTCGGGGAGTGTTTAAGGACTGTAATTTCCTCTCTTTCTTTCTTTCTTTTTTCTTTTTTCCTCTCTCCCAATGGCAGTTTGATGGGCTTTCATTTCCTAAGCTTCCCACTCACTGGTACCCCGCCTGGCTCCGTCTCTTGCCTCTCCATCAACCGTTGTCATGTTGCCCGCATGAGATCGGCCTAAGCTCCCTGGCGTTGCGGCGCGTTGGTGAATGTCAGATCGCTTTCTCTTCCCTGGCTTTGGATGAAAAGTTTGGCATGCACAGCGGGGCTTAGCAAGTTTCCCCCGAAGGCGGAGGTGGAAGTCTTGAGTGGAAGGCTATTTGAGCTGAGGGGGCTTTGGGTTGTTTTCTCGCAGACGTTTCGTGACCCGACTGGGTAACATCATCAGTACTAGCAGGGAGGGAGGTTTGTGGAATGGAGGAGAAAGGAGAAGGAGAAAGAGGACTGTGGGGGTCCTTGGTGCTCTCTGAGCTTGGTTGTTTTCTCGCAGACGTTTCATGACCCAACTAGGTAACATCATCCATGCTAGAAGGTAGTATGGGATAGAAGCAAGCTCCCTTCTAGAACGGATGATGTTATCTAGTTGGGTCATGAAACATCTGCAAGAAAATAATCCAGTTCAGAGAGAATTAAAGACCCTTCAGTCTTCCTCCTCCTCCTCGTCTCCACAAACCCCACTCCCTTTTAATACTGATGATGTTGCCTAGTTGGGTCATGAAACGTCTCCTAAGAAAACCATCAAGCTCAGAGAGCATCAAGGACCCCATATTACTTCCTCCTCCTCTTCCTCCTCCTCCTCCTCTCCACAAACCCCACTCCCTTTTAATGTTGATGATGTTGTCTAGTTGGTTCATGAAATGTCTGCAGGAAAACCACCCAGCTCAGAGAGCACCAAGAACCCCATAGCTCAACCCTGAGCTGCCAATATTCTCTCCTATTGCTACCCACTCATCTATGCAATCCTGAGCAAATCCTAGCTTCAAAGCAGACCAGATTTGAACATCAGAGTCATGAGTAGCGAACCTACTTTCCCGATGGGGTTACGGTAACAAAACCTTGCAAGTGTGAATGCGTCTCCCAATCCCTGCCTAACATCTTCTTGCTTAGAAGCAGTAATTCTTATTGCAGCTGTAAGGTGAGAACGACCTGTCCTTTGGCAGTTAACATAAAACATGTTATTACAGGAAAAGGTAATACAGCATGTACTATAAATGTAATTTCTTGCAGCAGCCACCATCTGTGTCTCTAATACATTTAAGAGCTTTTAATAAAGGCCATTTTCTCCGAAAAGCACGCCCACAGAATACTGCATATTTGCAACACAGGAAGGGCTGCAAATGACGTTTTTTTATATGGAAAAATGGCATGGGAGGAGCCCAAAATACTGGGAAAGAGTTGGATAAACCCAGCGAGTGACTCATTTCTTTTGACTTACAATGACTCACAAGAGCAATTTCCAATAACTCCTCTTTGCACGCAGGCAGACAAAGGCAAACTAGCTTTTTTTCCCCGATGACTTGAAAGCCACTTCGGGACTTCTTAGGAAATCTGACCTTTTCTCTCTTTTGAGAATTTGCAGGATGTGATTACAGATCGACCTTTGCTTACGACCATTGTTGAGCCCCAAATTTCTGTTGCTAAGCGGGTTTTGCCCCATTTTTTTCCAAACTTTCTTGCTACAAGGGGTTAAGTTAAATCCAGTGGTGGGATTGAAAAATTTGTTACTACCGGTTCTGTGGGCATGGGTAGGTGGGCGTGGCTAGGTAGGCGTGGTCATGCGATTGGGTGGGCGTGACCTTTTTTGCAGCACCACCCCACCCCATTTTTTGGCCCTTCCTGGCCTCAGGGGAGCCTCTTGGGCGAAGCAGTAAGAAGCGAGGGGAATCCCAACAACAGCTGTTTGTAGGAACAGCTGATTGTCGGGAGATTAAAAAAAATAACTTAAGGAGTGACTGGGCGGGCGAGCATTGAGCGGATGCATTGGGTGGGCGGGGCAAGCGAGCGAGTGGCGAATGGGTTGGGGGCGTGGCCAGCCAGAAGACACTACCATTTCAGTGATCCATGCCAAATCCTTGCTACCGGTTCGCCTGAACCGGTGCGAACCAGCTGAATACCACCACGGGTTAAATCCCTGCGGTTGCTAAATTAGCAACACGGTTGTTAAGTAAACTTGGCTTGGCTCTGCTTGTCAGACGGTCGCAAAAGGGGAATCACGTGACACCACCACCCCTTCTGGGATGCTACGACCGTCATAAATATGAACCTGTTGCCAAGTGTCTGAATTTGGATCACCTGGCCATGGGGAGGCTGCAACAGTTCTAAGTGTGAAAAAAGACACTTAAAAGGGACTTTTTTCAGTGCCCTTGTAGCTTTAAATGGTTACAAATTGCCATAAGTCAAGGACTACCTGTACCATGATGTTCAGGCTGGATATATTTGGGGAAATTAAAATAGCAACCCTTTTCCCCACTGCTGTGAATTAACTAAAGAGGTTTGAGAAGCATCCTTCACAAGTGTGCAGTCCATGGGGTGTTTGCAAACAACTCCTCTGCTCGCAATAGAATACCTTATGCCACCCAGGCTTGGAATTTCGGAACTGGACAATCTAGAACTACGCCGCCTACGATCCAACCTAAGCTTAGTGCACAAAATTGTCTGCTACAATGTCCTACCTGTCAATGACTACTTCAGCTTCAACCGCAACAACACACAGGCAAAACAATAGATACAAACTCAAAGTAAACCGCTCCAAACTCGATTGCAGAAAATACGACTTCAGCAAAAGAGTGGTCAATGCCTGGAACTCACTCCCTGACTTTGTTGTTATATCCTCAAACCCAGAGGTGGTATTCAGCCGGTTCTGACCAGTTCTACAGAACTGGTAGCGGAAATTTTGAGTAGTTCGGAATCCCACCTCTGACTGGCCCTGCCAACCCCATCTCTTCTCGGCCTCCCGAGTCCCAGCTGATCGGCTAGGTCTTCTTTTGTTCCCCTGCATAGGAGAATGGAGCTGGAAAGCAGGTTAGAGGGGTGGGGAGGGAATGGAGATTTTACAGTATCCTCCCCCTGCCACACCAAGCCACACCCACCAAGCCACACCCACAGAACCGGTAGGAATTTTTTTTGAATCCCACCACTATTCAACCCCCTAAACACTTTAACCTTAAACTGCCTACCGTGGACCTCACGCCATTCCTAAGAGGTCTGTAAGGGAGCATGCATAAGTCCATCACCGTCCCTGTCCTACTATTCCCATTTATCCATGTATTCATACTCCTTTATTAAGTATATACTTATAGCCGTTTATACTTATATGTTTATATGTTATGTTCATACTTCTACTTGTTTTCTCATACATGCTTGACAAACAAAATAAATAAATACATAAATCAATACATGTACGCGTTTCAAGGCTATCCCTTGTTACACTTTTGCAACGTAGAACAAATATTGGCTTGTTTCTTTAACTCTCAAGTCTTTTCTTAGATGTATGGAGTTATTCTCTTTGGGTTTTCATCTCGGGAGCCTCAGGCAGTTCCTTTTGGGCGTCCCTCTTCTTCTTGAACGACTAAATACCCTTTTTTTCCTACTAATTGCAGGTGTCCACGGCATCCTTGATGAGATAGCTGTGGTTCCGCTTCACGGATACGGAGCTAAAAGGACAGGGCTTCGCGCAGGAGAACCAAAAAGAATGGGAAGGAAGAGGAGAGGATGGACAAAGGCCACCCCTCATGGCTATTGACCAAGAAGACAGAGGAGGTGGAAGATCAATTCCTTTGTTCAAGCTGGTTTGTCTTGGTGAGGTTGACTGACAAGGGGGCTGGGGATTATGGAATGAACGGTTGCAAGGAACTGGGCTCGTCGAAAGAGAGGAATTAGGAGGAGTAACATGATAGCAGTCTTCCAAAATTTGATGGGCTGCCAGAACGGAGAAGGGGGTTAACCTAGCCTCCAAAGCCCAGAAGGGCAGGGCGAGAAGTAACAGCAGAAGATCTTAGGACTCTATGACCATTATTAAGTGTTGTTCCTGATGATTCTTGACTCTTGATGAATGTGTCTTTTATGTACACTGAAAGCATTTGCACCAAGACAAATTCCTTGTGTGTCCAATCACACTTGGCCAATAAAGAATTCTATTCTATTCTATTTTCTATTCCCTCTTCTATTCTACATTCTACATTCTATTCTATTCTATTCTATTCTATTCTATTCTGTTCTGTTTTATTCTATTCTATTCTATTCTATTCTATTTATTCTATTCTATTCTATTCTATTCTATTCTATTCTATTCTAAAGATCATCAGAGAGAGCCAACCTAGAATTAAATAGAAATTTCTTCAGAGAGAAAACAATTAATCAATGGAATGGTTTTCTTGAGTGCTCCATCACAGAAGGACGCTGGATACTGTCACTGTGGAAGACAAAAGCCCCAAGGGAAAATATGTAGCATTAATTTGACTTTCCATGAATAACATTAAGCAAGGAAGAATTTGGGATGGGGAACAGCATTTGGGTGGGCAGCATCTCCCACGAAAGATCTTTGGGTGAGGAACACCTCCATGAATCAATGTTCTTCATGGAAATTCCTTCATATATTCCTCTCCTGAAGCTTTTCCATGGAGATGCTGCCCACCCAAAGTGCTTCTATGTTCAGTGTTCTTCATGCGTACTTGTTCATGGAGATGTTCCTCACCCAAAGCTCTTGCATGAGAGATGCTGCTCACGAAAATGCTTTTGTGGTCAATATCCTTCATCTCCATGAAGAGCTTTGGCTGAGCATTCCATGAAGAAATTTGGCATGAGGAACATTGACCATAAAAGCATTTTGAGTGGGCACCATCTCCACGGAAGAACCTCAGCTGAGGAACATCTCTATGAATCAATATTATTCATGCAAATTCTTGGTCAATATTCTTCATCTCCATGGAAGAGCTTTGGCTGAGGTCTCCATGAAGGAGTCTGCATGAAGAACTAAGGAAGACTTTTGAATGGGCCCCATCTCCATGGAAGAACTTTGGCTGAGGAACATCTGCCCATGAAAGAGTTTGCACAAAGAACATTGACCATTCAAGCATTTTGAATGGGCACCAATTCCATGGAAGACTTTTGGCTCAGGAACATCTCTCATGAAGGAGTTTGCCTGAAGAACACTGACTAAGGAAGACTTTTGAGTGGGCACCATCTCCATGGAAGAACTTTGGTTGAGGAACATCTACCACAAATGAGTTTGAATGAAGAACATTGACGACTCAAGCATTTTGAATGGGCCCCATCTCCATGGAAGACGTTTGGCTGAGGAACATTTATCAGGAAGGAGTTTGCAGGAAGAACATTGACATAGGAAGCCTTTTGGGTGGGCCTCATCTCCATGGAAGAACTTCAGATGAGGAACATCTCCATGAATGAATATTCTTCATGCAAATTCTTGGTCAATATTCTTCATGTCCCATGGAAGGAAGACCTTTGGCTGAGGAACATCTGCCATGAAGGAGTTTGCATGAAGAACATTGACCATTTAAGCATTTTGAGAGGCCACCATCTCCATGGAAGACCTTTGGGTGCGTTTGTAGGACCTCGACGAGGAGGGGGGGACCCAAGGAGGTCTCCCCACCAGCTGTCCCGATCCTGCAAACCGGGGCGCCCAACAGAGCACAACGCGCACGCGCGACTTAACTCCCGCAGGGAGGGGCGCCTCCGCCCTCCCGCCACGCCCCCTTCCTTCTGGCCACGCCCCCCTGCGTCCTTCCCTTCCCTCCCTCGGCGGCAGGCGCCTTCGGCGCGTGACGTCACGCGTCCGCCACCGCCGCCGTCCTCCTCCTTCCGCTTTCCGGCGGAAGCCAGGGAGGGACTTCCTTTTCCGGGTACGGGTCCCCAGGCGGAGGGAGAGCGAGGCATCCGGAGCGCTTGAGCCCCCCGGGCGCCAGACGGAGAGGCCGAGTGAGTGGCGGCGGCGGGGGAGGCGGAGGGCGAGGACGGGGCGAGGGCCCCCGCGGGGGCCACGCGGAGACCCGGCCGAAGGGGGCCTCCGAGGGCCGCCGGGGCAGAGCGGGCAGCTGGAGGAGGCCGCAGGCCCGGCCTCGGCTTGACAGGAGGAGGTGGGCCGGGCCGCCCCGCAGGAGGCCGGGGATCGAGGGCGGGAGGGGCGCCCGAGGCATGCCGGCGAAGGAGAGGGCGCCCCTCCCCGCCTCTTATTGGGGGAGGGGCGCCTCCGCGCTTTGACAGCCCCCCCCCGCTCCCTTGGCCACCCCGGGAGGGGGGGCGGCTCCCCACGAGACCCTCCTTGGAGCCCCCGTAGCATCGGCCTTTCCTAGGCTTCGCTAGGCCGCTGGAATAGCGGCTGCCAGGTAGGCTGCTCCTGGATGGGGAGGCTCGACTGTCTTGGAAACTGTTAGGTAGTTAAGGCAGCCCCTCTGGTTAGTCCCAAGCGGGGCTGTTCGCTAAGGGGGTCTCTTGCCCCTCTATTGGGGAGGGGGTCTACTTGCTTCAATACCTGCCCAGAAGGACGGGGAGGGCCCCCAAAAGGAGACCCGACCCGGCAGCTCCTGTCCTTGGGCCTGGGGTGGTTTTTTTTTTTGGACTGGGTGATCCAGGAGAGATTCAACCTGGAAATAAGGAGGAATTTCCTGACAGGGAGAGCGATCAACCAAATGGAACAGAAGTTGCCTTCAGAAGTTGTGGGAGCTTCATCCCTGGAAGCTGTCAAGAAGAGACTGGACTGCCATCTGTCAGAAACGGTGTAGGGTCTCCTGCTCAGGCCGGGGGTGGGGTGGGGTTTAGGCTAGATGACCTCCAAGGTCCCTTCCAACTCTGGTATTCTATATTCAGTGGGACAGCTTGGCTTTGGAAGTTGTGGGAGCTCCCTCATCCCTGGAAGCTGTCAAGAAGAGACTGGACTGCCATCTGTCAGAAATGGTGCAGGGTCTCCTGTGTTGGTGGGAGGGTTGGACTAGATGATCTCCAAGGTCCCTTCCGACTCTGTTAATCTGTGTAAAGTCTTGCAATAGGTGCTAGCCAGCCTTGCGTCTTCCGTACCTGGCAACTTCATTCTTATTGATTAAACTTAAATGTAACTATGATTTATGACCTGTGACCTGCTGCTGTCTATATGTAGACTGTGAGTTTCTGCACAGGAGACAAATTCCTTGTGTGTCCAATCACATTTGGCCAAAAAAAAAAAAAGAAAAGAAAAGAAAAGAATTTATATTCTATTCTTCTAAAGCCAGCTGTCCTGGATTGACCCATGCAAACAGAGGAGAACTATTTGTAGCTCAGGGTTGAAATGAAGGGTCCTGGGTGCTCTCTGAGCTGGGTGGTTTTCTTGCAGACGTTTCATGACCCAACTAGGTAACGTCATCAGTGCTGGAAGGAAATGGGGTTTCTGGAGTAGGAGGACGACTGTGGGATCCTTCTCTGAATTTGGTGGTTTTCTTGCAGGCGTTTCATGACCCAACTAGGTAACATCGTCAGTGCTAGTGAGTGTGGGGTTTGCTCCCTGTTTATGATACAATAACTCTGAGCTAGAACCTCATCAGTGCTAGAAGAGAGGTGGGTTTGTGGAGGAGCAGGAGGAGGACTGTGGGGTCCTTGGTGCTCTCTGAACTGGGTTGTTTTCTTGCTGACATTTCATGACCCAACTGATCAGTGCTTAGTGAGTGTGGGGTTTCTCCCTGTTTATATACAGTACCTCTTACAGACATTTCATTACCCAGTCAGGTAACATCATCAGTACCAGAAGGGATGCCTTTTAGCATTGATGATATTACCTAGTTTTGGGCAATGAATCATCTGCAAAAAAACAGCACCAAGGAGCCCTCCTCTACAAATGCAGGAAGTCCAATCTCTTCTTGAAAGTTTCAAGTGATGGCGCTACCACAACTTCCGAGGGCAACTTCTGTTCCATGAGTTGATTGTTCTCACTGTCAGCAAGTTTCTCCTTGTTTCCAGGTTGAATTTCTCCTTGCTCAGTTTCCATCCATAATTCCTTGTCTGGCCTTCAGGTGCTTAAGAAAATAGCTTGACCCCCTCCTCCTCTCTGGGGCAGCCCCTCAAGTCCTTGACTTACAACCTTCCATTTAGTGACAGCTCGAAGTTACAGTGGCTCAATACAAATTGCTAAGTGTTCCATTTGGTCTCCTGCATTCTTTAGTTCCATCGTACATTCACTGGGAGTTCTCGAGTTATGACCACAATCGAGCCCAAAATGTATGTCGCTAACCCAGACATTGGTTCAGTGAGTTTTGCCCCGTTTTACGACCTTTCTCACCACCGTTGTTAAGTCAGTAACATGGTTGTTCGGTGAATCCGGCTTCCCCGCGGACTTTGCTTGGCAAAAGGTCGCAAAACACTGCGACTGTCATAACTGTGAGTCAGTTGTCAAGCATCCAAATGTAAATCACGTGACTATGGGGATGCTTGCAACGTCGTAAGTCTGAAAAATGGTCCCTTTTTTCAGTGCCATTGTTAGGGGGTCATTTGGCAACCTTCTGACAAGCAATAAGTCATCAGGGAAGCCCGATTCACATAACAACTGTGTGACTAAGTTAACAACTGCAGGCATTCACTTAATGAATGTGGCGAGAAATATGGCAAAACTCAGCAACATAAATCCTGGGCGCAATTGTGGTCACAAGTCAAGGACTAACTGTATTTCAAACTAACGGTACCGAACAGTTTTTATCCTTTTGTGAAACTTAGCATCTCTCTAGGGAGCTGTTGAAAACAGGTATAACGTGGATGTGTGTGAACATCACAACACACATCATGCTAGACACCCTTCATCCATTGTTATTGTGTGATTTTTTTCCCCCCCACAAGCACATTAAGGATCAGTTGGTCTCCCTTTCTCTTGTGCATTACCTATTTAATAGCCTCACTTTATCACTACTCTGTGTTTTCCTTCAAGGCTGAACCCAAACATCTTTGTGTGGTGGCTTTCTTAGCCCCTGTGACGTTGTCTTATGCTATGGGACCCCGCTGTTGTGTAGCCCACTTACTCTTAACAAGACAGTTAGTGAACTGGAGAGTCAGTTTGGTGTAATGGTTCAGGGGCTGGCCTAGAACCAAGAGACGGTGAGTTCTAGTTCCACTTTAGGCATGAAAGCTAGCTGGGTGACTTTGGGCCAATCACTAGGAGATAGTGAGTTCTAGTCCTGCATTAGATATGAAAGGTAACTCTGGGCCAAGGAGACAGTGAATTCTAATTCTTCCTTAGTCACGAAAGCCTAAGAGCATGTTGTAACTTCGAATAATCACAAAATGAACTGTTGTAAGTAGAGAATTATGCTTCTGCAATACTTCTGCCATTTATCTTTTTCTTCGGGATCCGACAATGCTGGCTGTTCGAACCAACCGTGTGCGTCTTGAATCCTGCCAAGTGTTGCCGTTGCATAGACAATTCTGTCTCTTGAGTTGTTTAGCATACTGTCCAGACCAGGGATTGCCTGGTTAGGCCAACATGCTAAGTAACCATGGTAAGAGCGGCACAGGGTTTATTCGTCAAAAAAAAGAGATTACATAACTGAGCAGCCTGTGTAATGATTTTGTTGGTAAGGCAGAATTTAATTGACCGCTTCATCCCAGCGCATTCATTGTTACCCAGTCTGCATTCAACTTCAGGAGCTTTTCTTGCTATGCAATTCTGGGCAGATAATTTTATGCAACATGCCCCTTCGATGGCATGCACAATTATGCTGTGTAATCTCTTTTCCTGACTCTTTCAGGCCTATAGATCTCATTTTTCTCCTCTCCCTTTTCCTCCAGAATGTAACTTGATGTTTATTCATTTCCTATTTATTTATTAAACTTACACGCTGCTCATCCAACCCAGAGGCGACTGGGAGGTTTACGATAAAAAAAAAAAAGCAACAAGTTCAAACATTAAAACAATAAATATTAACACTAAAACAATAAATATATATTTAATGTTATGGAAAATGTCCCTGAAGGATAATGTTTGGTCTACAAAAGATTGTAGGAAGATACTTGCTGCTTATACATAGTATAAACAAGTAGATTCTTTTGTATGTGTAAGTTGTAAGCGTGAAAAATGCTCATAAGTCACTTTTCAAGTGTCGTCGTAACTTTGTATAGTCACTAAACGAATGGCTGTAAGCCGACAACCACCTGTGGTGTATTACCCCAAAAGCTAGATAAGATTTTTTACCTCCTTAAACCACAAACCCAAGGCTTTGCAAGAAAACAGGTTTAGAGAGCGTTTTTGTGGTGTAAAATTGGTGAAGGACAGACAACAGCGATATGTTTTTATTCACCCATCTGGATATAAGGCCCTGAGTTAAGGAACCAAAGCTGCCAGTTGGATAAGTGAATGCTTGTGTCTCATTCCCACATTTGTATTGTGGTCATAATTCAAGGACTACCTACTGTATTCAAACCACCTAACTTCAATTTTCCCCTTACTTAGGGGCTGGAAATGAAAAAACATTCAAAAAATTGTTTGTATCATTCCCACTAAGTCTAGCTGTGGCATTCACACCCTTTCAGCTACTCTTTCGAGCCATAATTTGTTGAGAAACTGCCACATCATCAATGTCAGATTTTGACTTGACCTGGCCGGGAGTGGGCTGTAAGCCAACCTTTGTTCAAATAACTAAAAAAAAAAAAAAAGGGATTCAATGTGACTTCAAGTCAAACAGAAAGCTCCCAAATTAAACCGAGACCTTTCATTTATACTCTCGTACTCGCCGTGAATAACTGACCTGCTAGCAAATACACTTAGTTGTGTTTATTCTTATTGCACTGTGGGGGTTTGTTTGTTTTTAAAGCACATAGAATCCTAGGGCTGGAAAGGGACTTTGAGGTCATGTAGTCCAACCTGCTTGCCCAAGCCAGAGAACCTATATCTTTTCAGATACAATTGCTGTCCGATCCCTTCTTGAAAACTCTAGCGACAAAGCGCCCTTAACTTCTGGAGTCAAGCCTGGTTGTTTCCAATGCCATGTGAATTCCTCCTTAATTCTTCTCTCCTTGGTTGGGCAGGACTGGAACTCATGGTCTCCCGCTTCCTAGCCTGGCGCCTTAACCACTAGCCCAAACTGACCCTCTTGTCTCTCTATCCTTGCCCCTTTTTTCGCAACGGAGCGGGCACCACCAAAGTTGTAACACAGGACCGCCTTCTCTCTCTTTCAATGCTTCCTTAAGGAACGTCCTTTAATGGGGGCTGTTGGGAGGATTGTTTTGGAGGTGCCAGTTTTGAGTCCTCCACTTAACGGTCACAATGGAGCCTGAAATTTCTGTTGCTAAGCGGGAGAACGCTGGTTCAGGAAGCTTCGCACCCCCTCCCCCATATTACGACCCATTTTTTTCTGGCCACGGTCGTTCAGTTGAATAGTTGCACGGGTTAAACTAGTAACGACGGCCGTTAAGCGAATCTGGATTTCTACTACAGACTTTGCTTGTCAGAAGGTGGCACGAGAGGGGTGGGTGGGACACGTGACCTCAGGATGCTGCAACCCGTCGTAAATGTGAACCAGGTTGCGAAGCCTCTGAATTTTGATCACATGACACACACACACACACACCCGGGATGCTGTAAGGGCTGTGAAAAGCGGTCCTGAGTCACTAAACGAATGGTTGTAAGTCAAGGACCACCTGTATGTAGACTGAGACACAATAACACCGCCATTTTTGTTGTTCTTCTGTTGACTGATTGATCAAGTCATTGCTGACTAGTGATCAAATTGTTTAGAATTGAATTGAATTGAATTGAATTCTTTGTTGGCCAAATGTGGTTGGACACACAAGGAATTTGTCTTGGTATCTCCTGCTCAAGCAGAGGGCTGGACTAGAAGACCTCCAAAGTCCCCTTTAGCTCTGTCTCTAACCTGGTTTTTAAGGTCTTCCTTCATTGTTGCTGCCATCCTTGTCTCCCCATCCGCCTTGCCACTGCCTGCCCTGCACTCTTTCCTTGCACTTTTCCCAGGGTTACGGACGTACCTGGGGATTGTATGGCTTACCTGCAGTGATATTGATGGGCTAGCCAACCTAGCTAATGCCTTCTTCTTCTTTTTGTTTTTAATTTCTCTTCCCACAGCAAATGGCTGCTAAACTTGGAGAAATTTCTCACGTGAATAATTCTGCTCCCCTCGTGGACCCCTCGGTGTACGGTTACGGAGTAAAGCGGGCTTTGGAAGACGGGAGTAAGTATTTTTTTTCCAAATTTTTGAAATCCCTTTTACTTTAAAGGAAAGAAGGTTTAGCAATGGCTGGCATGAGGAGGAATGTCTGTCTGTCTGTCTGTCACTATCTTCGACCTTTCTATAATCTCTCCATATGTCTTATCTTCTGTATAATCTATAGTCAGTCTGTGTCTGTCTGTCTATCATCTATTTTCTACCTTTCTATTATCATCTCTATAGTTTGTCTATATCTCTCTCTATCATATATTTTCTACCTTTCTATCACCTCTATAGTCTGTCTCTCTCTCTCTCTCTCTCTCTCTCTCTCTCTCTCTCTCTCTCTCTCTCTCTCATCTATTTCTACCTTTCTTGCTATAATCTCTCTCTAGTCTGTCTGTCTGTCTATCAAATGTATTGGCTGCCCATCTTACCATAGGGTAACTCCAAGCAGCTTACAGTTCTGTCTAAGTTAAAATGTAAAAAGTTAAAATCAAACATTTAAAATCTTAAGAAAACACACGGGGAGGGCCGGGGCAGAGTGGGAGGGGAGGCGGGGTCTGTTATTACTCTTATCAACCCCCTCCATTGCACTCTTTTCCCCCACTGGCGGTCCCAAGCCGACTGGCACAGCCAGGTCTGTTAGGCCCTTACGAAAGGATAGGAAGGCTGGGGCCAACCTCACATCGGTGTGTGTGTGTGTGTGTGTGTGTGTGTGTGTGTGCCACAGCACATGAAGGCCCTCTCCCCTGGACCCCACCAGCTGGAGTAATCGGCCCGACGGGACCCTTCAACCCCATGGCTCCTCTGCCGGCCCGAGTGGGCAGGGCCAATCCCAGTGGGATGAGACAGCCTCTCAGCCATGAATTGGGGTTTGTCCTCAATCAGCGACCAGCAGGCAAGAACAGAATAACGCAAAGCTGTTGGGCGTGGTTAGAAGATTAATTTTATCAGCAGTAATAATGCTTCAGCGGGTTGCTCAGTCTTTCCCTTGATAAGACCGGGGCATAAGTTCCAAGGAAGGTTGATTTCCACCCCCCCCCCCTTTGCAAGGGCGGGGGGGGAGAGAAACTCCTCAATTTATAACCATTTCCTTAGTGACTGTTCATAGTGCAAAGTGACCGAGGAGGAGGGTTTTTCACAGTTATGACCATCCCTGTTTCAAATGGTTTGCTCTTTGCAACGTTCAAAGGGAATAGGATTCGCTGAACGGCCATGCAGGTTTTAACCACCACCTTGCTTGGCAGTGTGAATTCTGCCCCCCCCCCCCACTTTCGGTCGTAAGTCGAGGACTCGCCTACAGAGCCGAGCCTTGCTTCGTTGTTGGTCTCCGCCAAATTTGCCCCATCTCTCCAGTGCAAGGAAGTTGTGTTGCCTGTTGCTGTGCCCACAGAGCGTGTGCTTTTGGTGCCGCGTGGTGCGTTAATTTCACTCGGATTCCGAGCATCTTTGGATTGCAGGTGGTCCCCGACTTACGACCGCAACTCAGCCCCCAAATTTCCGTGGTGGAGTGAACCATTCGTTAAGGGACCCATTTGCCTCGTTTACACCACCTTTCTTGCCCCAGCTATTGAGGCGAATCATTTCAGTCGTTAAAGTGAGCCACGCGGTTGTGAAGCAAACCCCGTTGGCTTTGCTTGTCAGGAGGTCGCACAAACGTGACCTCGGGACGCTACGACCGTCGTAACTTTGAACCAGTTGCCGATTGCCTGGATTTTGATCACGCGGCCATGAGAATGCTGCAGTGGTCATAAGTGTGAAAAACGGTCATTGTGTGTCATTTCCAGCAAGAAGTCTAAAATATCCTAGCAACTATTACCCTATATAGAGCTGACTTCATATATTTTGATATCAAGCTTGATAATGCTTAATAGAAAAAACAGCTGGGGAGAAATCTGATTTTCAGACCTTTGTTTCAATCTATAAGGAATCATCTTCCAGAGTTGTTGAGCTTTAATGCATTAAATCAAAACTAATTAATTAATGCATTAAAGCTGAACAACTCTTGACATACAACTGCGATTTTAAAAAATGGCCGTAAAACGGAGCCTGTAAAAATGCCTTGGCCAATTTGGAGCTGATGGAGAGAGATTTGATAAGGATTTAAGGGAATGTGGGAAATGCAGAATAATATTTTAACGTGGCGTCCTTTTCATCGTTTTAACTTTCTTTATTTTCACTTGTTTTATTACCTGTAAACCTCCCAGAGTTACCTTATAGGAGAGATGGGTGGCACAAAAAAAGAGAGAGGGGGGGAGGGAGAGAAGGGAAAGGGAGGAAGGAAACAGGGAGGAAGGAAAGAAAGAGGGAAGGAAGGAAAGAGAGGATAGGAAGGAAGGAAGGAAAGAGGAAGGAAGGAAAGAAAAAAGGAAAGGAAGGAAGGAAGGAAAGAGAGAAGTTAGGAAGGAAGGAAAATTTGTCTCGAGTTGTCTAAAAAGCTTTCCTTTCCTGCTTCTGCTCATTTCACTCTCTCTAACCCTCGTGCATTCTCTACATTTTACTTTTCCAACAGGCAAGACATAACCTCAGCAGCGAGAAAGGCCTGTGAGAGTTGTACCTATCCCATTTCAGAAAAAATAAGACAACGGATTGATAAGAGCATTATGAAATAGAGGTGTCCTGGCAGGGCATTGATTGTCACAAGTTCCCTGCACTTTTCTAAAGGAGTGTGTGTGTGTTTGTGTGTGGAGGGGGTTGGATGTCATTCCTAAGAAGCTGCCCGATATCTCTTGGCTTAAAATAGACTTAATCTCTGCCTCTCGCCGCTGAAAATGACTGAGCTGACCTGGGAAATGGGCATGAAATGGAGCTTGAAATGCAGAATTCATTCTCCACGCTCCCTTTTCAAATTATTTCCTGCAAAGGGTGCTCTACTTTCTTAAAACAAGCAGTTGAAAACCCAGAGTAATTGGGTTGCTCGGTGCAAAGAAGAAGCGGGCTGTGATTTCCTTTAAGCGCTTTCCATCAGCCAAGCAAATTCCCTTCAACTCAAGCGTTTTAAGACAGCAAGTTGTCACTTTTTTTAAAGAAGAGTCGATTAAATACGGTTCCGTCCCTTCGTTCCAGCAAAATGACTGAGAATAATTCCCAACAAAAACCTTTTCCGATCAATCCACTTAGCTGAAAGAAGGAAGCGTTTGAAAGCATCTAGGTTTCTCCCTTGTAAATCCAAGGCTGGTTATGGTTGACTTCTGGTACCCTAATCTATGTTTTGGCACCAGAGAATGATGTCCTTGGAGCAGTTGCTTTCAACAAGTTGTAGAGGTGGCTTTCTCGCAAGAGGAGTGCCGTTTCGTTTCTAACTAAGCTGATAAAAGATGCAGTAGAAATCTCCAGTGCAGGTAGTCCTTGACTTAACTACCACCAGATTTCTGTTCCAAAGCGAGACCTTTGCTTTGCCCCATTTTTGCCAGCTTTCTTGCCGCAGTTGTTAAGTTACTAACTCCATCACTTTCCCCTTCGCTCGTCAGAAGGTCGCAAAAGGGGATCGCGAAACCCCCTGGGACACTGCAACCGTCATAGATATGAGTCAGTTGCCAGTCTCGTCCTCACTTTGATCGCGTGACCATGGAGATGCTGCCATCATAAGGGTGGGGAAAACGGTCATAAGTCACTTTTTTCTCGGTGCCGTTGTAACTTTGAACGGTTGCTAAATGAACCGTTGTAAGTCGAGGACTACCTGTAGAAGCTTCCAGGCAAGCTGAGGACAGGTCAGATGGACTACCTTGAGTAGAAACCGGACAATAACTTCAATGGGATGACGGGAAGTTCTTTGACCGCAAGCTTCAGTAGAAGCTTCCAGGCCATCTTAGGTGGACATCTTGAGCAGAAATTTGACCATAATTTTAATATGATAACGGGAAGTTCTTTGACCAGAAGCTTCCAGGCCATCTTAGGTGGACATCTTGAGCAGAAATTTGACCATAACTTTAATGTGATGACGGGAAGTTCTTTGACCGGAAGTTTCAGTAGAAGCTTCCAGGCCATCTTAGGTGGACATCTTGAGCAGAAATTTGACCATAATTTTAATATGATAACGGGAAGTTCTTTGACCAGAAGCTTCCAGGCCATCTTAGGTGGACATCTTGAGCAGAAATTTGACCATAACTTTAATGTGATGACGGGAAGTTCTTTGACCAGAAGCTTCAGTAGAAGCTTCCAGGCCATCTTAGGTGGACATCTTGAGCAGAAATTTGACCATAACTTCAACATAATGACAGAAAGTTATTTGACCAAAAGCTTCAGTAGAAGCTTCCAGGCCATTTTAGGTGGACAGAAATTTGACCATATCTTCTTCAATTTGACGATGGATCGTCCTTTGACCGCCCTCTCTCTTTAACAGGTCTCCGTGTAAACTGGCTTCATGGATCGCAGATAAGAGACAACCCCAGAAGTATGTTTGTATGTCTCTCTCTTTCTCTCCAAATACTTTTAATTTTGATTTGACTTAAAACTCTCCAAGTCTCCTTTTTTTGTTGTTTTATTGTTTTTTAACGCCCACCACTTGATCTTTTTAATATCGGCTTTCCTTTTTTGGGGGGGGGGGAGGGCTGGGGGAAGTGGGGCAGAAATCCCAAAGGCACAAGGAAGAACCTTTCTAGGGATTTGTGCAGCGGGGTAGAAGGAGGGGTGAGTCTTTCTCCCATGCGTCACAGCATGGAAGAGAGGTAGATCAATTTCCTATCCTGTGTTCAGCTGGACGCTTTCTGCCCCGGCTGTTTTTCCATCCCGCGGCAGGCATTCATTTCAGTCACTGAACCCAAATTGCTGGGGGGGTGGGGTGGGGGGGGTGTTTCCTTACCCCCGCTCTGCTTTTCTCTTCTCCCCGATGAAAAGGGCCGGATGAAGTTAGTTTATCCATGCTAATGCTTTGATTTATTTTTTTCCTCTCTCCCCTTTTCTCTCTCTTCTCTGCCACAGTAGGTAACCAGTTAGGAGCCCTGGTACATCAAAGGTAAGCCGTGGGTTACGTTTTATTATTTATCGATCACACGTAATTGTTTATTGATCTGCCATCTGTACCGGAGTCTTTACAGAGTCAGGAGGTTGTGAGCGCAGCGAAACAGCGGAGCGGTTTCCATCTCCAAAACCCTTGTTGCTTCAGAATATTGTATTTTTGTTTTTTTTTATTTTGGGGGGGAGAGAGCTATAGGAGGGGAAAAAGGGAGATTTGGGGTGTATTCACACAGAAGAGGCTCACGGTTCATAAATATTTACGTGATGCTGCTGAGTGATGAAGTGGGGGGGGGGGAAAAACCAGAGGCTTGGGTGAGATTTGAAGAAGGGGAAGACAATATTAGATAGATTAAAAGGAGACAGAGAAGTCCTCGCTTAATGACCGGAGTTATGACAGATACCCCTCCCCCTCCAAAAGGGTATTTATGACCTGGTTCTGGAGTTCTGGCAGCAATACACATAGAAACAATTTGGGACGCTTGGCAATTGGCTCATTTTTATGTGATTTATGGCATTTTTGCCAGTTTCCCACAAAAAAATAAATAAATTCATAGGAAGGAATGGAGCCCGTTTGGTCTGTCGGTTAAGGCACCATGCCTAAAAATCACAGTAGAAAAGTCACCCCCTATCTATTTTTAAATGTTATTTAGTTGGCTATTCATTTATTTATTTCTGAGCGATGAATTGTGTCACCAGAAGAAGAAAAAATGTCCAGGAAAAATTAAATTAAAAACTCAAAAATCAATTAAAAAACTAAAACATCACTTAAGTGATACATAGCCCACTCTGACCCAAGGCCTGGGGACAAAGCCAGGTTTTTAAAGGGAGGTTTTTAAGGAGAGACTGGACATCCATTTGTGTGGAATGGTATAAGCAGGTGGTTGGACTAGAAGACCTCCAAGGCCCCTTCTAACTCTTGTTATTCTTTTAAGAGGAGATGGGCTAGATTAGGCCCAGATAGGTCCATTAGTAGGTGCTAAAAATTGGCACTTGATAACAGTTAACAGAATTCAGGAGAGGCTGGACCGTTTGTGACAACATAAAGATTCCAGGATAATTCATTCCTCTCTGGGCTCCACCTCTTCTGTAGCTAATGATATATAGATAAAAATGAGTTAACTGGGCCGAGTTTTAAACCCGTGTTGGGAATTACGATGGAAGTTTCAACTGAAAACAGCTTCATAAGCAGGGGTTTTAATTTACCTATTTTCATCACTTCTGCGCCATAGCTTGGGCAAGTCCTCTAGTTATGTCGAGGTGCTAGAAACCCTAACCAGCTTGATCCAGACCCCAGGTCCCCTCCCCAAACCAAGAACGATCACAATGATAACCAAACCTGTTCCTTCTGTTTGCATCGGTGTGTGTGTGTGTGTGTTTTTGTATGGTTTCCCAGGTGCTTGAGCTGATCCCCATCATAATTCCTGGAGTCTAAATCTGATTTACCCCCTCCCTTAAACAGAAAAGATGATGAATTTTCTTTCCTGTTCTCTTCAGGGCAGTAATAACCGAAGATTTCAAAGTGCCTGACAAAATGGTTGGATTCAGTAAGTATTTGCTGAGGAGGGGGCATTCAACACTCTTTTTTTTTCACAGGTGTGATTCGGTTTGCATTTCCAGTAGAGACCCCAGCCTCATTTGGTCGGAGCCATTAACCTCTCGCTGAGGTTGCAATTGCGGGGTGAAAACCGTGGGGCGAAAAAAGTCTCAAATCTCTTGAGAATAAGCTTTCTGTCGGTTGCAGAAATCTGACAGTTCACTTAACGACTCTGAAAAAAAACAACCCGACTTATGACCGTTTTTTCACACTTGGGACTATTTCAGCCATCCCCATGGTCACACGATCAAAATTCAGACTCTCCAGAGACACGTACAAAACGAATGGTTGAGGGAACTGAGTATGTCTAACCTGACGAGGAGGAAGACTAAGGGTGACATGAGAGCTGTCTTCCAATATTTGAGAGGAAAAGGGGGTCAAACTCAGGGGCTGCCCCAAAGAAGAGGGGGGCGGGTCAGGCTATTCTCCAAAGCCCCTGAAGGCAGAGCAAGAAGCAAAGGGTGGAAACTAATCAAGGAGAGTTGACCTAGAACTAAGGAGAGATTTTCTGACAGAACTATTAATCGGTGGAACAACTTGCCTACAGAAGTTGTGGATGTTCTATCACTGGAGGGGTTTTCAAAAAGAGATTGGATAACCTTTTGACTGGGGTGGTGTAAGATCTGCCTCGAGCAAGGGGATTGGATAGAAGACCTCTGAGGTGCCCCTTCCAGCCCTCCATTCTTAAGGTTTCCGTTCTATGAGTAGACACCTCCTGATGTTGGTTTTATTTTTTTTTGCAGTTATCGGCAGGGGCGGTGAGCAAATCTCCCGGATTCAGGCAGAATCAGGGTGCAAAATTCAGATAGCATCAGGTAAGGAGTTCTGGAGAAGCGGGGGTAAACCGTCATTTGTTTATTTTTTTTGCTCCAATCCGTTCCCTTATTTAGAGAAAGTCACTCGCATGATTGTAGGGCTTCTGGTTGAGTTTGTAGGGCGTGGAGCCAGGCATTGGGGTTTATAAACCATGTTCTGTGGCTTACCATGGCGCTTCCCTCACCTGAGCACCTGCTGGCTAAGAATATCTAAGCATTTCCATTCTTTCTGTGGACCTTTTAACTGACCAGTTCGCACAGAGTCTAGTCTCAGGTGCGTTGCAAGGCAGTGGGCATTAAACGGGGGAGGCCCTGAAAGTTGAATTTGGCCACATAATTTGAATTTGCCGTTAGGAAAGAGGTGTCCTTTAGCCTGAGAGATCCAGCCTAGTACTAAGGAGAAATGTCCTGACAAGCGAGAGAACATTTAACCAGTGGAACGACTTGCCACCAGAACTTGTCGGTGCTCCTACACTGGAGGTTTCCAAGAAGAGATTGGACAAGCATTTGTCTGAAATGGATATAGGGTATCTCCTGCTTGAGCAGGGGGCTGGACTAGAAGACCTCCAAGGTCCCTTCCAGCCCTAGAGGCCACGGTTTACGTTTCTAAACAGAAAGCACTGCAGGAGGACGGACAGGATCCACTGACGTTTTTTTCTTCCTTATTGTCTTGGCAGACAGCGGTGGGATGGCAGAAAGGCCTTGCATGCTGACCGGATCGCCAGAGAGCATCGAGTAAGCGATTAGTAAAGCCAATCTCTGTGATTTCTTTTCAACCCCTTCCCCCCTCACCTCTGTCCTCTGTCCTTTCTTCTTTTTGGTTCTCCCCTGATCTGCTTTTTATTCCTTTTCTCCGCACCGCCTCGAGACAAGCTATTGCCTGCTTGCCAGCCTTCCAACCTTTTTCTTACAGCTAAAAGCAGTTTTGCCCGTCGAGAATTTCCTCTTAGTCCCTTTTTCCGTCCCGCAACCTCCTTCGAGTCCTGTATATATATATATATATAAATGTATCCCTGAGCTCACTTTGTGCTGAGGGTGGTTTGATGCGAAGAACTGAAAAAAAAAAAAAAAGGTTTAATCCCTCCAAGCCATCAGATTTGCAAAAATAGGCCACAAGGATAATCAACCGTTCGTGTTTTTTTGTTTTTGTTTTAATCTCAGGGAATATTTATGCCCCGTAGGACGCCTGGAGAATAAATCTGCTTCCTTCCTTTGTCTATAAACCAAATTTTACACTGCCCTGATTTAGTTGTTTGGAGAAGATCACCAGAGTGAGAAAGGTGGCTTTTGTGAGAGAGTCCTGTTCTAAGGCCCACCCTCTTACCACCACCCATTTTTTTGTTTTGTTTTTAATTGCCCCCAATCCCCTCCTTCAATCTCTCCACGAAGCCTCCATCCTTTGCACGAGAACCTGGTAGGATAAGGGTCAGGAAGAAGCTCCAGATCTTGAAGGACGTAGTTCTCATGAAGGTAGAGCTCGCCAGTCGTCTTCCATTGACGCCTAGAAGGAATAAAAGGCCGCCGAAGGGAAAGTCCGTGAAGTCCGTTCTCTCCCGAGCGTTTCGTGATTTCTCCATCCCTTTTTTGTGAAAAGCGCCACGCCCTGTTGGGGAGACCGTGCTAAGAGCTGCTACAAAAGGAGTGGTGGGCCTTGTGGGAAGCCACCCGAGATGAGGGTGGGCAGGAACCCTTCCCAATCGGATAGCCCATCGGAGATTAAAGGGGTGGCTTTCCAATTCTTGAGGGTCCTCAACTCCCTCTTTCCTTCCTTCCTTCCTTCCTTGAAAGGGAGTCTGGAGAAAGTCATCTTCGGCAGCAGAGGTGATCCGGCCATTTCTCCTGCATCCCAACCTTTTTTTTTTTTTTTCTCCCCCCCTTGCGTTTAACTGATGCATGCCAATCAATTTTCCCAACCAGTCGTTTGGGGAGGGAGTGAACCCTGACCGACTGCAGAGTTGCGCGGCTGCCCTCTTCCTCGTCCTTCCCTGCACCCCTTCCCCTTGGCAGCCCAGCAAGGGAGGGTGTGTGTGTGTGTGTGTGGGAAAATCTCTGTTCTCTCACGCCCTCCTAGAAACTTTAGGGACAGTATTTCCTCCCTCCCCCCTTCTCAGGAGCTGAGTCCCAAGGAGCTCTTCCCGCTGGAACCACGGGCCTCAGGCTTACAGGAGCCCACTTAACAATATGGACCTGCTCTCCCACTCCCCCAGCCTTTGGGTAGGTGGGTTTTTTCCAAATCCATCTGTGGGAATCTTTTTTTAATTTGAAATTAAATTACATTGGGTGATTAACAAATGTTAAATAAACCCTGGACATTTTGAGAAGTAGAGTCTTTTCTTTTCTTTTTCTTTCTCTCTCTCTCTCTCTTTCTTTCTTTTCTTTTCTTTCTTTTTTTTCTTTCTTTCTTTCTTCCTCTTTCTTTCAATCTTTCTTCCTCTTTCTTTCAATTGACATTGATCTGGTTCCATTTTTTTTTTGAAGTTCAGCCTTAGGGTGGGGAAATCTATACACACCAAGGCACAATAAATATAACAGCTTGGTGCCATCTTAGAGGAACTTTGGATTGAGGTTTTGTCCTGGCTGGGTTCTCCTCAACTCTTGACTTCATCTTCTGATAAGTGGATGGGGTTCCCCCCCCCCCCAAAGCTGCATGATTTGAAGACTGGGGTGGATGTGTGCATGCATTTGAATTGGGCCCTGCCTCTTACCTGTTTAAAACTTTCTTCGCATCTAAGTGAGTGGGTTTTATTTGCTTTGGCCATTATTCACCCGAATTGGCAGGAAAAAGAAGAGAGTATTTGTTGAACGGTGGGGTCCTTGGTGTTCCCTTTTCTTGCAGATGTTTCATGACCCAAGTAGGTAACATCATCAGTTCTGGAAGGTAGCACTAGGTAGAAAAGAGGTCCCTTCCTGCACCGACGATGTTACATGACTGGATTTATGAAACGTCTACAAGAAAGCAACCAAGCTCTTAGCAGTCAAACAGAGAGAGCATCAAGGACCCTACAAAAGTTGGCTTGTTGAGGTGCTGTATCATCAGTAGCTTGCCGGTTGGACAACTGGTGTAGCCAGGGCTTCCAGCCATCACCATGGTTTCGACACTCTAGAAGAGGAGGCTGTGAAGATTGTGGTTGAAGACACTTTTGAATCAGTGGCGTCTTTTGTCCTGAGTCCCCAACTGACTAATAGAGGCCACCAGAGGGGATTTGTATGACTTTGTGGCCTTTGAGTGAGAGTCCCGGTGAGGTGATCAAAGCTCCAGATGTTCAGAAAAAGAGTCTGAGAAGACATCAGGAAGAGTTTCAACTTCGTACGAAGCTGGAATATCTCAAGATTGCCAGCCAGCCTAGATGGAGGATTGTTTGTCCCTTTCTAAATGCTTTGAAGGTGTGCTGTGAATGTCCCACATGGCTCAGGAATCCTGGGAGTTGGAGTCCACAAGCCCTAAAAGGCCCATAGTTTCCCACCTCTGGTCTAGAGGGTGAACTTGACACTTTTCTTGGGGGGGGACAGGGGGTTGGGTGGAGTGGAGAAAAGCCACTTTCCAAGCAGTGAAAAGCAGACCTTGTTAACGGCTGGTTTAACACAACGGTCACCTTGACAACAACACCCAGAAGCGGTTATTTCCCACCCCAAAATCCAGGATTGTTGCAACAGGTCAAAGCCACAGGTAGTCCTCGACTTAACGACCGCAATCGTTTCAGTTGGCAAGCGAGACATTTAAGCGAGTTCTGCCGCATTTTGCTACCTTTTCTGGCCACGGTTCATTAAGCCAATCGCTGCAATGGATAAGTTACTCGCCCGGTTGTTAAGCGAAACCGGCTCCCCCCCATGGGCTTTGCTTTGTCAGATGGTCGCCAAAAGGAGGAGTCGGTGCGACCGTCACAACTAGGAGTCGGTTTGCCAAGCCTCTTGAGTTTTAATCACGTGACCAGGGGGATGCTGACCGCAACGGTCATAAGTGTGAAAAAACTGGTCCCAGGTCACTTTTTTTTTTCCAATGCCGTTGCGACTTTGGTCGTTAAACGAACCGTTATAAGTCAAGGACTGCCTGCCCTTCCATTTCTCTTTCTTTTTTTCTTTTTCTCCCCGCCAAAAAGAAACGTCCTGCGTTCCCTTTTAGACCCAGACAAGGTGGGAAGTGGGTGCAATTTGCTAGCTGATTTCCTTGAGGATTTTTTTTTCTCTCTCTCTCTCTCTTTTTATCCCCCCTTCCCTCCTTCCCTTCGTCTCTGTTTGTGTCCGTCGTTCCCACCCACCCCCCTCCTCCTCCTCCCAAAGACAAGCGAAACGACTCCTGGGCCACATCGTAGATCGTTGTAGGAATGGGTCCGGCTTTCACAACGACGTGGACGGCAACAACACAGTACAAGAAGTCCTCATTCCAGCCTCCAAAGTGGGCCTGGTCATCGGGAAAGGCGGCGAAACGATAAAACAATTGCAGGTGCGCACGGCGGTTGACCCCCCTGCCTCCCCTTCTCTCTCCACCTACTTCCCTCCCTCCCCTGCCGTCTGAAGGGTCACAGTCCTTGAGTTACAGCCTCAGGGGAGCCCTGTCGCTGAGCCAGACAGCTGTGAAGTGAATTTTGCCCCTCTTACGACCTTTCTCGCCACGCTTGATTAAGTGAAATCACAAAAAAGAGGAGCCCGTTGCCAAAGGTCTGGATTTTTGACCGCAGGGGTTGCGCTACAGCGGTCGTAAGTGTGAAAAACGCTCATGCTGTCTCTCATTTTTCAAAGCCGTCGTATCTTCCAACGGTCACTAAATGAATGCTGTATATAATAAGCAGCATAGATGATCGAACTGTTGTTGTTATTTTTTAAAATGAATATATAAAGAAATAGATTCTTTTTTGCTTGGGGGGAGGTTCAAGTGGGTCATTTTTCTGAAATTTTTGACCGACTGAGAGAAGGTCTCCTTCCCAGTACAGTCAGTCCTCGACCTACGACCACAATGGAGCTCCATAATTGAGGTTGAGAAATGACCTTAAGCGAGCTCTGCCCCATTTTACAGCGTTGCTTGCCGCGTTTCTTGCGCGAGTCGCCCGGTTGTTAAGCAAATCTGGCTCCCCCCCGCCAATGGACTTGGCTGGTCAGAAGGTCGCAAAAGGGGATCACAACTGTCATAAATGCGGAGTCGATTGTCAAGGGTCCGAATATAAATCACGCGGCCCTGGGGATGATGCAGCGGCCCTGAAGTGTGAAAAAGTCCCCCCTTTTTTTCCCAGTGCTGTTGTGACTTCGATCGGTCAGTCCATCAACTGTCGTAAGTCAAGGACTACCTGTTTATTAAAATGACACTTTTTCTCAGTTCCTTCCATCGCAGTTCCTCCCCTCCCCTTCCTCCTCCCCTTGTCTTATCTTCATAGCCTTCAAGCAGGTTTTGCAGGTGGAGTGGGTTTGTTTGTTTTTTGTTTTTGTTTTGCATGTTTCATTTTTGTAGTTTTCTCTCTCTCTCTCTCTCTCTCTCTCTCCCTCTCTCCCGTTATCTGTGCGTCACATATGTAGGAACGAACCGGTGTGAAAATGATCATGATCCAAGATGGCCCTTTACCGACCGGAGCAGATAAACCTCTTCGGATTACGGGAGATGCTTTTAAAGTACAGGTGTGTATTGGAGAGGATTCGTCAGTCTGTGCTGATTAAAAAAAAGAGAGACAGTTGGGTGAGAATTTGGAATAATAACCCAGAGAGAGAGAGAGAGAAAGAGAGAGAGAAAGAGAAGTGTGTGTGTGTCTATGTCTGTGTAGGTATTTCTGTGTTAGCTTGATATTATTTTTCTGGTGTGGTTTTTCCCCCCCCCCCTCCCTCTTCTTTCTTTTTACATTAATAACTTTCTACCTTCTGACCAAATTGAGAGTTGTTAGAATAGAATAGAATAGAAATAGAATAGAATAGAATAGAATAGAATAGAATAGAATAGAATAGAATAGAATAGAATAGAATAGAAAAAAAGAAAAAAGAAAAGAAAAGAAGAAAAGAAAAGAAAATGGAATGGAATGGAATGGAATGGAATGGAATAGTAGAATAAGGAATACAAGAGAAGAGAAGAGAAGAGAAGAGAATTCTTTTATTGGCCAAGTGTGATTGGTCTTTGGTGCAAATGCTCTCAGTGTACATAAAAGAAAAGAGACATTCGTCAAGAGTCAAGAATAGAAGACAAATTAAGAATCTGTTAAGATACAGACCAAGCCACGCGTTTCTACAAACGCCACATTTTTGCAAGCTTTCACTCAAAATCCTAGCAATTCAGGAGCCCGTTTGGTGAAGGGGCCGGGCTAGAAAGTGGGAGGCCGTGAGTTGTAGCGCCGAAGAGCCTCATCCTGCTTTCCAGGCCCTCGTCCTGGGAGACCCAAACCCAGGTGTGTTAACCCCCTTCCCCAACCCTTTCATTAACACGGATCTCTTTTTCTCCCTTCGGAACCCTCTAGCAAGCCCAGGAGATGGTATTGGAGATTATCCGAGAAAAAGACCAGGCCGACTTCCGGGGCCTACGCAACGATTTTACATCCCGAATGGGACGGAGCATAGAGGTACGTGGTTGTGTGAATCTTCTCGCTTCGTAGCAGGAAAACGAGAAATTTTTTTCCCTCCCCCTTTTGGCTACATCAAACGCATTTTAGAACCTAGAATGACAGGGTCTGAAGGGACCTTGGAGATCTTCTAGTCCAACCCCTCTTGCTCAGGCAGGAGACCCTCTTCCATTCCAGACAAACGGCCGTTCCTAAACCCAGTTCTAAAACCTTCGCCTCTCTGGCCACAAGCCCCCGTGTTCAGCTCCCTTTCCTGGTCTCCACGCAAAGCGCAACGAGGGGATGAAAAGGTGACCTCCGGCCTTGGCCTGAGACAAAATCCCCACCTTGGTTTCTGGGACTCGGTTCAAATTTGAGTGGTGGTTTGTGTCCAGAGCCCCCCTCCTCACTAGAATACCCTTCCTCTCTGCAGGTCTCTGTGCCCAGATTCGCCGTGGGGATCGTAATAGGAAGAAACGGCGAAATGATCAAGAAGATTCAGAACGACGCCGGGGTTAGGATTCAGTTTAAACCAGGTTTGTTTTCTTTCGGCGGTCTGACCCAGGTTTCTGGTGGGGGACCCCTAGACCTGTGCCCCCCCCAACCTGCCTCCATGGGAAATTTGTTTCCCTGGTGCCCAAGAGATGTTCTAAACCAGGTATGGGGAACTGTGGTCTCTCTCTCTCTCTCTCTCTCTCTCTCTCTCTCTCTCTCTCTCTCTCTCTCCCTCTCTCCCTCCCTCTCTATCTCTCTATCTCTCTCTCTGCCTTCCTTCTGTTGTTGCTTCACTGGGCTCTTCCCTCGCTTTCTCCTCCAGATGACGGTATCAGCCCAGAAAGAATTGCCCAGGTCATGGGCCTCCCTGACCGATGCCAGCACGCAGGTCACATCATCACCGAGCTCATCCTCACGGCACAGGTGAGTCAGGCTGAGCGCCGGCAAGCTGAGGGAGACCCGAATAACAGGGTCAGAAGGGACCTTGGGTGTCTTCTAGTCCAACCCCCCCCTGCTCACACGGGAGACCCTGGGCCATCCTGCTGGCTTTTGAGCGGGGTTGGATTGCTCTTCAAAGTGGGTGGAGGGGAGAGAGGGGTGGGCGCAACGCCTAGCGACTTACGACTACGATCAGGACTAGAATCGCTGCTGCTGCTGCTGGTGCCGTGGTTAGAATGCAGGATTGCAGGCTGACTCCGCCCACAGTCTGGAGTTTGAGTCTCACCAGCTCAAGGTTGACTCGGCCTTCCATCCTTCCCAGGTCGGTCAAATGAGGACCCAGATTGTTTGGCGGGGGGAGGGGCAAGAGGCTGGCTCTGTAAACCACTCAGAGAGGGCTGTAAAAAGCACCATGAAGCAGCATATAAGTCGCATGGGGTATTGCTAACTAAGCAAGGCACTTTCTAAGTTGAGTTGTAACAGATAATGTAACCGATAATCAGAGTTGGGAGGAACCTTGTAGGTCATCTAGTCCAACCTCCTGCTCAAGCAGTAGACCCTACACCATTTCTGACAGATGGCAGTCCAGTCATTTCTTGAAAGTCTCAAGTGATGAAGCTCCCACAACTTCTGAAGGCAACTTCTGTTCCATGGGTTGATTGTTCTCACTGTCAGAAAGTTTCTCCTTATTTCCAGGTTGAATCTCTCCTTGTTTAGTTTCCATCCATTATTCCTTGTCTGGCCTTTGGGTGCTTTAGAAAATAGCTTGACCCCCTTCTCCTCTCTGTGGCAACCCTCAAATATTGGAAAATTGCTCTCCTGTCTCCCCGGTCCTTCTTTTCCTTAAACTAGACATGTCTTCTGTCCATCCATGGTTTGCTCAGATGTCTTTATTTATTTCCTTCCTTCCTTCCTTCCTTCCTTCCTTCCTTCCTTCCTTCCTCCCTCCCTTCCTCCTCCCTCCCTTCCTTCCTTCTTTCTTTCTTTCTTCTTTCTTTCTTTCCTTCCTTTCCTTTCTTTCTCTTTCTTTCTTTCTTTCTTTCTTTCTTTCTTTCTTTCTTTCTTTCTTTCTTTCTTTCTTTCTTTCTTTCTTTCTTTCTTTCTTTCTTTCTTTCTTTCTTTCTTTCTCTTGTGCTTTGGAAAATAGCTTGACCCTTTCCTCCTCTCTGTGGCAGCCCCTCAAATATTGGAAAATTGCTCTCCTGTCTCCCTTGGTCCTTCTCTTCCCTAGACTAGCCATGCCCAGTTCCTGCAACTGTTCTTCATATGTTTTAGCCTCCAGTCCCCTTAAATCATCCTGGTTGCTCTTCTCTGCACTCTTTCTAGAGCTTCAACATATTTTTTTTACAGTGTGATGACCAAAACTGGATGCAGCACTCTAGTTGTATCCTATTTTACAATTTATTTATTTTTGCCACGCTTCTTAAGCAAATCCGGCTCCACCCACCCACCCATGAATTTCCCAGAAGCCAGCTGGGAAAGTCGCAGAAGGCGATCCTGTGGCCCAAGGCACTGTCGTAAATACATTGCCAGTTGCCCCCACACACCCCAGTGCCCAAGCTTGACCGTGGGAATCTTAATAATTACAAGGACGGGGTCTTGTGACTCAGGTTTTCCCCCCCCCCTCCTTGGTGAATGGTCACCGAGCAAACAGCTGAACTCAAGGACTACCCGTACTTCCTTGAGTTTATCAACTCAAAAATTCCATGAGGACTAGAAACTTGGGAGGAGGAGGACCCCATTGTCTGAGAACAGACAGGCTCGGTTTCGGTTTTATTATCCGACGTGGAATTGGGGAAGGCGCTTTTCTGGAATTCCCAGTTGGCTGGGGGCCGGTGGGGAGTTGTGATAGTCCACCAGGCCTTTCCCGCGTGCTCAGGGGTGCCGCCTTCTTCGCTTCCAGGAGCGTGATGGTTTCGGGACCCTGGCCGTCACCCGGGGCAGAGGGCGTGGACGGGGAGACTGGAGCCTGGGCACCCCCGGCGGCATGCAGGAAATCACTTACACGGTGCCCGCCGATAAATGTGGCCTGGTGATCGGCAAAGGTGAGTCCCCGGGGGGTGTCTGTGTGTGTGAAATGTCAGCCTCTGGGTAAGTTTGCAAGGAAAATAACAAGAAGGTCCAGGCCTTTTAGCTTCAAACCATCATCGTGAAGAGCCACAGTGGTTAGAATGCAGGAACACAGGCTGACTCTGTCGAGTGCAAGCAGTTCGATCCTGACCGGCTCAAGGTTGACTCAGCCTTCCATCCTTCCGAGGTGGGTCAAACGAGGACCCAGATTGTTGGGGGCAAGAGGCTGACTCTGTAAACTGCTTAGAGAGGGCTGGAAAGCATCGGAAAGTGGTATATAAGTCTAGGTGCTATTGTTATTGCCCTTCCTTCCTTCCTTCCTTCCTTCCTTCCTTCCTTCCTTCCTTCCTTTCCTTTCCTTTCCTTTCCTTTCCTTTCCTTTCCTTTCCTTTCTTTTCCTTTTTCCTTTCCTTTCCTTTCCTTCCTTCCTTCTTTCCTTCCTTATTTTTTTCCTAACTCCCTTATTTCTTTCCTTCCTTCCTTCTTTGCTTCCTTCCTTATTTTTTCCCTACCTTATTTACTTCCTTCCTTATTTCTTTCCTAACTTTCTTCTTTCTTTCCTAACTTCCTTATTTTTTCCTTCTTTCCTTCCTTTTCTTCCTTCCTTCCTTTTCTTCCTTCCTCCCTTCTTTCCTAACTTCCTTATTTATTTATTTCCTTCCTTCTTCCCTTCCTTCCTTCTTTCCTACCTTTCTTCTTCCCTTCCTTCCACGACTAGCATGCAGAATGGCAGGCTGACGCTACCCACAGTCCACGACTTTCCTGAGCATCTTTCTTAACCACAGTCGCTAAGCGAAACGCTGCAGTTCTTGAAAGCAGCGAGCCAGTCCCCTTGGAAAACAACTCTCAAAAGTCGGAGGAGCTGTCCTCCACGAACACTTTCATTGGAGGTGGGGGGGAATGAGGGCCGAGAGGCTTGAGCCGCGGCCCTTCGCTGGTCAAGGGTTTCCTTTGCATCCATGTCCGACAGCTCTCACTGCAGCCTCTTCTTCGGAGCCCCGGGGGGTTGGAGGGAGGCTGTATTTCCATGATAAACCCAGCCATCTTGACAGCCTGCTCCCTGTCACCGTTGCCTTTTTAGCCTCGTTTGATTAATTGCTTTACGATTCTGCATCCAGCTGTGGGTCCCCCGTCGGTCGTCCATCCCCCCCTTGTGCCCCCTGCTCAAAGAAAAGCAGCCCCTCTTTTGAATAGCCGTCTGCAGACAAGCCCCATGTGTTAAGCAGGTGACTGGCTTTTGTGAAAAGGGGGCGAACGCTTTGGGGAACCGATCTTGGCTTGTTCTCTCTCTCTCTCTCTCTCTCTTTTTTTTTCCCCCCTTCGGCCCTCCAGTCTTTGGCCGAGGGATGGAGAAGACTCTTCTTGGAGAGGCTGGAATTGATATTGTCCTCTCTTCCGACGTGAGCCGACTACCGTGTGAAACTTGGAAGCCGTCCCCGAAATTCCTCCGTTAGGTCCGACACAGACCTGCCCCTCCTGCAACCAAAAACCGCCTCACAATCACACTGGGCGACGTAAAATGTAAAAAATGCAACATTAAACACAGTTCAGTGGATCTTGCACAGAAATTAGCAACATGAATTGAATTATGTCACTCTGCACTGATCAGGGAAGGAAGGACGGGCATACAGGTCGTCCTTGGCTTACAACGGTACCCATTTAGTGTCCTCTCAAAGTTGCAAACAGCCCTGAAAAGGGCGACTTATGTCCATCCAATCACACTTGGCCAAGGGATTCACTTAGCAACCGTGTTACTGAATGACTGCAGTGATTCTGTGGCAAATAAGGTCATAAAATGGGGCAAAATTCACCTAGCCACTGCCTCACTTAACAACAGAAATATTGAGCTCAAAGAGGAGGAGGACTAGAACTCCCCGTCTCCTGGTAATTGGCCCAAGTCACCCATTGTCTTTCATGCATAAGGCGGGACTAGAACTCACCGTCTCTTAGTGATTGGCCTAAAGTCACCCAATCTGCTTTCATGCCCAAGACAGTACTAGAATTCACCATCTCCTGGCGATTGGCCCAAAGTCACCCAGCTGGCTTTTATATGGCTAATGCAGGACTAGAACTCACCATCTCCTAGTGATTGGCCCAAAATCACCCGACCAACTTTCATGCCTAAAGCAGGACCAGAACTCACTGTCTCCTAGTGATTAGCCCAAAGCCACCCAATCGATTATCATGCCCAGGACAGTACTAGAATTCACCATCTCCTGGCGATTGGCCCAAAGTTACCATCGTTTTTCTCTCCCAAGGCAGCACTATGTTCAGAGTATTGCAGCGTCAATTCAGTGCCAGAAAAGTAAACGCAGGTGGCTGAGGCTTCATTTAACTTCTTTATAAACATTTAAAGTAACTTTTACAATACCAGTTGTAGATTTCTCCAACATGGAGCAAACTCAAACAGGAGCAGACATGTTACAGGTTCAGAACAGAACAGCAGGAGCTCAGAAACAGACCTCAATTTCACTTCAGTTCAACAGGCAAGCACGACACACAGCAGAGGAGAGAAGCAGTTTCATTTTCAATAGACAGACTCAGAGCTTAACAGAGCCGCAGAGCTTAATATGGAGCCACGCCTAGGCTACGTCTAGTTTCAGTTTCCAAACAGTCCTCATTGGCTGACTCAGTTGCTATGCCTATGCATTGGCTGACCTTATTACAATGCTCTATTCCAGTTCATGAACTTAACTCTGACACACTAGAAGTCACAGTCTCCTGGTTTTTATCCTGCCTACCCCACCATTCCTGGGTTGTTGTTGTTTTTGAAAACAAAACCCTCATTGCTTCGGACTTGGCAAAGTTTCCGCAGGTTTCCTGCAACCCAGATCAGACTGGGAAGCTTTTTCAAAACGCCTCCTCCCAAACCTGTTGCAAAAAGGGGGCGTGTTGGCCTGCCTAGAGCCAACAGTTGTCCGATGCTGAACTAATTGGTCCTTCTCCCCTTCACCTTTGGTTTCTGGCCAGTCAGGAGGAGGGTCAGGCATCTTCCCCAGTTTCCAGCCTAAGAATCGAGCCATTGTGAGCCCGTGGAGGAATCCTTTGTTAAGCAAATTTCATGAAGACAAGCGAGACCGAAAACCCTCCCTCCGGGTATATATCTCTATATATCTATCTATCTTTGGATGTCTTGTTCCCTTTTGGAGCTAAATTTTCATTAGTCGTGCTCCACCTTTCTATAAGCCTTTCCTTGTCGGGGCCTGTTCTTGTTCTCCCAAGCGTTGGCGGCCAGGGGCTTCCCACCAGCCCTGCCTAATTCTGGAGAGCTCTGCGGGGAATCGGCGACCAAAATTCTGCTTACAAGGCAGCATTGGGGGTGGGGGGGCATTTGTTGACCGACAAATCCAATCCACAAATCGGTCCCCGAGTTGTGGGAATACTGCAATTTGGCAGGAGGCTTAATGGCGATCTTGTTTGGTTTGCGTCTTGCTTCCTGGCGAGATAAAGTCGGGTACATAATAAAATAAAAATAAAACGCACTCGTTGGGACGGGGCTGTTGAATGACTGTTCTTGCAAGGGGAATGTTTTAATATTGTGGCCGAGAGTTTAGCCTTCGTGAAGTCATGCATTTTAGGGGCTTTGAACAAGAGGCTGAGCTTCAGAAGGACTTATTTGCAGCTCCGGGTTGGTGGGGTCCTTGGTGGTCTCTGAGCTTGGCGGTTTTTCTTGCAGGCATTTCGGTACCCAACTATGTTGTAGCATCAGGGGTAGGAGGGAGTGGGTTTGTAGAGAGGAGGAGGAGGAGGAGGAAACGCCATCACTAGAAGTGTTCAAGAAAAGACTTGTCGGGGATGGTATAAGGAGGCTGGACTAGAAGACCTCCAAGATCCCTTCCAGCAGGGAAAGGGCGAAGGAGGGCCCCCCCCCTAGCAACTCACGGAGGTCTCCAAACTCGGCAACTTTTAAGACTTGTGGACTTCAACTCCCAGAATTCCTCCTCCACCAAAGTTGAAGTCCACAAGCCTTAAAAGTTGCCGAGTTTGGAGACCTCCGTGAGTTGCTAGGGGGGGGGCCTCCTTCGCCCTTTCCCTGCCTGCCCCCCAAAAGCAAAGCTTACTTGTCTCTTTGGGAAAGGGCCCCCTCCCCTCCTGGGACTCTGGACTGTAGTCCACCACAAACAAACCATGATGGTGTCTACCGGAAGAAGGTCCTCAAAAACACCCGCACCGAGTAGATGCTGTCCTTTGGAAATACAGACCCCTTGTCGTGGCAGATGAATGTGGGGAAAGGCATACAACCTTCCAGGCCCGAGCTCTCTCACCCAACGCCTCCTTCCCCTTTGCAGGAGGAGAGAACATCAAAGGCATAAACCAGCAATCGGGGGCACACGTGGAACTCCAGCGAAACCCTCCTCCCAACACGGACCCGAACATTCGGATATTCACCATCCGGGGAGTGCCCCAGCAGATCGAGCTCGCCAGACACTTGATCGATGAGAAAGTGGGAGTAAGTCCCGTCATGCCTTTCATGGTCTCAGGCCAGCCCCCCACCCCAAAGCACCTCCCTCTCCCCCCCGCCTCAAATGGGGTACAGGTTTGCCGTTGCGGGATGCTTGGAAGGCGTGGGAAATTTCCCCTGGGTTCTCCCTGTGAATTCAGTGGGTTTCCTGTGCAAATGGGAATATTTATTTCATATCCATCACCTGCAAAGGCACTGGGGCTGCATTTCTAAATGCGAGGGGCAGGAGAAGCCCCTGCTTGTCAGAACCATCAGCTAAAAAAAGCAAACCTTCATTCATTCATTCATTCCCACCTTTACTATTTCTATAAATTAACTCAAGGTGGCTTACTTACCTAATCCTCTCTCTTCCTCCTGTTTTCCCCCCCATAAACAACAACCCTGTGAGGTGGGTTGGGCCAGACAGATTGACCCAAATCACTCAGCTGACTTTCAGAGCTTAGGTGAGACTAGAAATCACCGTCTCCTAGTGATTGGCCCAAAGTCACCCAGCCGGCTTTCATGCCTTAAGGCAGGACTAGAACTCCCCGTCTCCTAGATACTAGAACCCAGTTACCTGCTTTCTAACCCAGCACCTTCACCACTAAACAACGGTACCATTTAAAGAAAACCAAGAAATAGCCAACCGATGTCCGTTTGAACCTGGTTCTGCCATTTTTGTGTCTTTCCCGGCGGTGGGAAAGGACTGGATTTTCAGCCGCCCCGACCGCAAGAGCCCCTGGGTCCATAGCTGACCACCTCTCCCATCCACCCCCAAGTATCCCACCAGTTGCCCGCAGCCCCTGAAGGCTTGCAGGCTCACCTTGTCATTCAAACATGGAGGCTCTGGTCTAAGTAACCCCTTCCAGTGATGTCTTTTCTTTCAGGGCACCAACCTAGGTGGACCTGGGGGTTTTAGCCAGGCTCCTTTCAGCCAGCCACCTGCGACGACTCATCAAAAGTAAGATTTTTTTTCCCCCCTCCCTTCCTTCCTTCCTCCCTCTCTTCGTTTCGTTTTGTTTCTCCCAGCATAACTGATGCTTGCAACCCAACTAACGGGTCCGTAACGTGTTTGCATCATTCTGGATGCTTTTAAGGATGCAGACAAAGACAATGATTCTCAAGGTCAGGATCAGCAAAGGCCGGTGCTCAGAGGGGAGGGTTTTTTTTGGGGGGATGACAAACAGGGGGGCGGAGGTCACAGCGTCTGAAAGACAAAAGAGACAAGCCTCGCCCTCCGTGCGTTCGGCTTCTGCCGTGGCGTGGAAAGGTGGGCCGCTCGTCTCATTGCAGTGCAAGCTTAGTCCTCCGTTCCTCCAGCACCAACGAAGGCGCATGTTTTTTTTAGTTCGGGGATGAAGTGAGGGGATTCCTTGGTGCCCTCCGAGCTTGGTGGTTTCGCCAGGGAAATACTTTTGCAAAGCAAAGAAAGTGGGGGAGAGCAAAGTTCAGCAGCACGCCATGTTCCGAAAAACCCGTTTCAGCCCAGTTGCAAAGAGGCCGAAGGATCCGTTTTCGGCACTGGTTATATCAGCTAATGGGGTGGCACCACCTGCCTCTCCCCGTGACTGAGGGAGTGGAGAGGCGGGAAAAGGCTTTGTGTGTCATTTTCCAGCTTATTGTGACATTGCACCGCTTCAAAGGTGGTCGGCATTTGGAGTTCATCCTTGTTCTTATGCCTTTGGCTACAGATAAGCTAGGTGAAGATATTTCTTCGGGGGGAAAAATGCCCGCCCCATTTAAATGATAACCAGTAGAAGATAATATTAGTAGCTCAGGGTTGAACTGTGGGGTCTTTGGTGCTCTCTGAGCTTGGTGGTTTCCTTGCAGACGTTTCATGACCCAACTAGGTTACATCATCAGTGCTAGAAGAGGAGGAGGAGGAGGAGACTGTAGGGTCCTTGGTGCTCTCTGAGCTTGGTGGTTTCCTTGCAGACGTTTCATGACTCAACTAGGTTACATCATCAGTGCTAGAAGGGAGTGGGGTTTGTGGAGAAGAGGAGGAGGGCAGGAGGAGGAGATGAGATGAGAGGAGGAGGACCGTGGGGTTACATCATCAGTGCTAGTAAGGAGTAACTGTGTCTTCTCATCCACAGCGGTCCCCAGGCGTTCATGACCCAGGGCTGGGGAAGCACTTTCCAGACGTGGCAACAACCAGGACAGCAGGTCCCAAGTAAGTGTCCCCCCATCCTAGAAATATGGGGGTTTTGGGGGGTGGGGGTGGGGAGTATTTGGGGTAGTCTGGAGACCCCCGAGTCAAGATACCTCACAACCGGACAATTTTCTGCTGCAGCGTTTTGCTTGCAAGGGGATGAGGTGGCACCTTTGCACCCAAGCAAGATTCTGTTAATGTAGCTTTTACAACAAAGTAGCTTTGCCATAATTTTTTATATAGACAGCAGTCAGTTAGTCCTTCTCTTCGTTAAACTAGATATTCCAAATTCCTGCAACTGTTCTTCATGTGTTTTAGCCTCCAGTCCCCTAATCATCCTGGTTGCTCTTCTCTGCACTGTCTGTGCTCTGACATATGTCGGATATGTTACTCTATGTTGGAGTGTTAGAAACTGCCAGATAAAACAGGGAATAGCTAGCCATGGCAGAAGCACATTCTGCCTTTGGGTTACATGTCCTCCTCCTCTGGTAGTTGGGCACAGGATCCCAGCTCTCCTTCTGAAAAGTCGATCCATTAATATCTCAAGGGGTTCAGACCCAGAGATTGTGTCCTGCTCTCTCTCTCTGTCCGCTCTGTAACCTCTTTCTTTCGTTCTTGGCTTCCCTTTGGGTAGGTCAGCAAAACCAGCAGCAGAATAGCCAACCAGATTACAGCAAGGCATGGGAAGACTATTACAAGAAGCAGAGTAAGTACCTTCAGACTTGCAAAGTTGTGTTAATGTAGCTTTGGAGAACAGTCAGATAAGAGACGGCATAGCCCTGAGCTGCATAAGGGATAGAGAAAGAAACTCGGAAAGGAACCCTCCCTAGTATCTCAATTGGTAAAAGAGACGGTGGGCGATCTGTACCTTCGGACTTGCAAGTGTCTGTTAATGTTGCTTTAGAGAACAATTAGATAAGAGATGGCATAGCCCAGAGCTGCATAAGGGATAGAGAAGGAGAAGAGACCCACCCTAGTTTCTCAGTCTGTAAAGGAGACAAGGCCCTGAGCTGCCTAAGGGGTGGAGAAAAAAACTCAGAAAGGAACACTCCCTAGTATTTCAGCCGGTAAAAGAGACGGTGGGCTATTTGTACCTTCAGACTTGCAACGTTGTGTTTAATGTACCTTTAGAGAACAGTCAGAACAGTCAGATAAGAGACGGCATAGCCCTGAGCTGCATAAGGGATAGAGAAGGAGAAGAGACCCACCCTAGTTTCTCAGTCTGTAAAGGAGACAGGGGGAGATTTGTATCTTCAGACTTGCAAAATTCTATGAAGGTAGCCCTACAGTAAATTGGAATTAATTCCCCTGCTCTATGAGCATGAGCCCTGGGCCAAGGCTTAGCCCGAAGCAGGAGTCCCGGGGGAGGGGGCGAGTTATTGGGGAATGGGGTACGTGGGATACTCCCCAGCTTCCTCGTCAACGTCTCCTTTACCCCTTCTTCTCTTTCTTCTTCCCCCCTTCCCTTCCAGGTCACGCTGCCACAGCTGTTTCCCAAGCCAGCAGCCAGCCAGACTACACAATGGCCTGGGCAGAGTATTACCGACAACAGGCGGCCTACTACGGGCAGACGTTAGGGCAGGCTCACAGCCAGGTGAGTGCTTCTCTTGCGCACAGTTGCCGCCTTGAAGCCCAGCGGGCAGCGGATTGAATCTCTGGGTGCCACCCTCGACTGACAAGTCACGAAATTGTCAAAGAGGCTCAGTTTAATTTTAATCCTTCGCAGTAAGGCGGGCGGCTAATAAATTTACAAATAATATTGAAAAGAAACCAAAAAAAAAAACAAAGAAATTGCCAAATGAAGTCAACGGGTGACGCTCAGCCAAGACAGAAATAAGTAGGTTTATAGGATACGGGGTTTTGACGTTATGCCAGCCAACCGCAGAAACCAATGAATAAAGCCAAGGACCTCCTCTTAACATACTAAAAAACACACAGCCACAAGGGAGCCCAGAGTTTCTGCAGCCAAGCAAGGCTTGCCCCATTGAAGGACCTTTCTTGCCACCGTTGTTAAGTGAATCACTCCAGTTGTTAAGTTAGTTGCACCGAGCCGTCTTCCCCCACCCCCGTTGGCTTGGCTCCTCAGAAGGTCGCATAAAGGGGAATCACATGACCGTCGTTAATAGGAGTGCGTTGCCAACGTTAGTCACATGACCACGGGGAATGCTGCAATGGTCGTAAGTGTGAAAACTGGTCATAAGTAGCTTTTA
Source organism: Notechis scutatus (assembly GCF_049901735.1). NCBI lineage: Eukaryota > Metazoa > Chordata > Lepidosauria > Squamata > Elapidae > Notechis > Notechis scutatus. The sequence goes on from NC_142023.1 coordinate 7,869,635, forward strand.
AAAAACTTGTTTTTCACCCTGACGACGGCTGCAGCATCTCCTTGGCCATTTTTGATTCGTTTCTTTAAACAAAGAAATTGCAAAAACTTCTGCCTGGAGGGGCCTTTCCGGTCGTAGGCGAGAAGGGTGTGTGGGATGGGGATGATGGGTCTAGTTGTCTTCCCCACTGCAGGGTCAAGATAGGATTGCAAAACCCGTTGAGCGTTTTTAATTCTGTTTCCACTCACTTTTAATTTTTTTTTTGTCCTTTATTTTTTCAGGAGCAGTAGAACAACTGTTTGATTCTTCTTCCTTTTTCCTTTTCCTTGGAATCATTGTGGAAACAAACCTTTTTTGTAACAGAGGTTTCTAGATTTGCAGCCGTTTGAAGATCTTTCTTTCTTCTTCCTTCCTTCCTTCCTTCCTTCCTTTCTTTCGTGAAACACTAGTGGTTAGGATAATCTCTATCGAACTTTTTCTAAGAATCAGGAACAATTAGTAACATGTACTAAACTTTACGGACATGCTATGTCATTTTCTTCCTTTTCCTTAATTTCTGCTTTTTGTTTTTGTTCTTTTTTTTTTTTCCGGGGAGGATTCATTTCCGAAATTGTAAGGCAAAAAAATTAAAAAATGACAGGAAAAAAAAATTAAAAAGAGCACGAAGCAAAACTCCGGGAACATGATTTGGAGGGAAGCCAATGAACAGCTGGCATCACAACTTTCCCCAAAGCTTTCAACAAATGGGTTTTTGTGTGGGCGTGTGTTTGGGTTTTTTTCTTTCTTTTTTTCTCTTTTTCACCCCACCCCCATCTCTTCTCTTTGTACTTTGATTTTAAAATCTTTTTTTTTTCTGTTGAAAAAGAAAAACAAACAAACAGACAAACAAACAAACAAAAAAACGCTTGGAAGTCTTAGGTGGTATGTAACAAATTCTAAAAGAAAAGAAAATGATTTTTTTAAAAAAGAAAACAGTATTTAAATATTCTTAAATATGTAAATTCATTAAATATTTTACTTCTAATTTTTCTTGTACCTTGGCTGTCTTTTTTTGATTTTATTGCATTTTTTAAAAAGAAGAAACTGAATTATGCTATGTATTGTAATTAATTATGTGAATTTATTGGGACAGTTGCTGTTTGCTGTCGTTCTTTTATCGCGGGGGGGGGGCATTTTGTAGGGGCTGTATAATTTCTAGAGATCTAAAGGGTTAATATAAAAGCAATGTGTTAATTTTTTAGTGATACTATTTTCCTTTCTATGTTTCCCTGGTTGGTTGCATTTGTAAATCTAAGACCTCCAAGCATCTCTTAAAAAAAAAAAAAGCAAAATACTTTTTGTCTATTTCAGAAATAAATACTGTTATTTTTAATATTAAGATGAAACTGCTATTAGTATCTTTAACAAGCACTGTGGAACATTTAAATCCTATAAAATAGTAGTAACTATTTTTTAATTCCAGGGTGTGTGTTTGCTTTTGGCTTTTTATTTTTTTTCCTTTGTTTTTAAGTATTTTCTTACCTTAATATTTGTCAAATTTTACCTACAGGAAATAAAAATGAAATCTAGTATTAACCATAGGTATGTTCTGAATAATTTTTTGATTTAATAAAAGGGATAATATGGTTTCCAGTGTTTATTGTAGTGTTTTCTTGTACAGATAACAGTGTATTTTTAAAGAGAAAAAAAAAACGGAAGTAAAGCTATTTTTTTCTTGACATTTTTAATTGATCTATGCGACATTCCGTTTTGAATTGTACCGAAGTTGCTGTTTTAGGAGCTTCCTCGCCCTCCCTCCCATTTCTTTATATAATGCTTGAAATGTCTAACTGTATACAGAAAAGAAAAACAATTGGATAATGTTCAGCATGATGTTTTAAAACAAAAATGTTCTTTTTATTTGACTGACAGTTGCATTTTACACTCTCTCTATAATAAAAAAAAATTCCACACGATTTCATTTCTGGGTGCTGTGTCGGTGTCCTTTTACACACAAAAAAAATTACATTTAAAACGGGTCTCAGTTTCCCCTCTTAGTTTTCTGTCTGCTTTCCATTGAAGTGTTAAAAGTTTTGTTTTTTTTCTTAGCGGTTTAGTCCTCCGGCAGCTCAAAAGTCATGGGTGGCTACATCCATTGGGGGGAAAAAAAACGATATGAAGATGAGAATGAATGAATGAATGAATTCTTTATTGGCCAGGTGTGATTGGACACACAAGGAATTTGTCTTGGTGCAAATGCTCTCAGTGTACATAAAAAGAAAAGATACATTCATCAAGAATCATTAGGTAAAACACTTAATGATAGTCATAGGGTACAAATAAGCAATCAAATCATACTAGGAAACAGTCAATATAAATCATAAGGATACAAGCGACAGTTACAGTCGTACAGTCACAAGTGGGAGGGGATGGGTGATGTGATGAGAAGATTAATAGTAATAGTAGTGCAGACTTTGTAAATAGTTGGGCAGTGTTGTGGGAATTATTTGATGGCATTCGGGAAAAAATTCCCCTTGTGTCTAGTTGTTCTGGTGTGCAGTGCTCTATAGCGTCGTTTTGAGGGAAGGAGTTGAAATAGTTTGTGTCCGGGATGTGAGAGGTCTGTAAGTATTTCCACAGCCCTCTTTTTGACTCGTGCAGGATACAGGTCCTCGATTGAAGGCAGGTTCGTAGCAATTGTTTTTTCTGCAGTCCTAATTACTCTCTGAAGTCTGTGTCTGTCTTGTTGGGTTGCAGAACCAAACCAGACAGTTATAGAGGTGCAGATGTCAGACTCAAATCATTCCTCTGTAGAACTTGGCCAGTTTGAGCTTCCTGAGTTGGCGCAGGAAGAACAGGATTTTATTTTATTTATTTATTTATTTTTGTCAATCGCTTACAAGATAATAGGTATAAGTAAAAACATAGTTATGAATACATGGGTACATATAAGAAAAATATATATAAAAGAAACAATAGGACAGGGACGGTGGGTACGTTGGTGCGCTTATGCACGCCCCCCCTACAGATCTCTTAGGAAAGAGGTGAGGTCAATAGTAGACAGTCTTAAGGTTAAAGTTTTTGGGGTTTGGGGAAGAAACCAGAGTCAGGTAGAGTATTCCAGGCATTGACCGCTCTGTTGCTGAAGTCGTATTTCCTGCAATCAAGTTTGGTGCAATTAATAACCCAAGTGTAAGGATGTCCCTTACACTTGGGTTATTTCCCCCCCCAGTCAGAATTCAGGAGACGCCACTCAAAATCCCCACGTTAGGGCTGAGGTCACCTGTCAGGTATTTGATCCTCCCAGGATGGGTGTTTTCCTAACGAAAAGAAAATTAGCTTCAGACACGTGGCTCCCCCATTGCGTGGGCAATGGAAGGGGACTAGATTTTCTGCAGATATGCCTCCTTTATTTGATGGGGTCGCATCACCTTCTCCCCAGGGTATAGTTTTCCTGGGTTTTCACCCTTTCTGCTCAATCCTAGGAAGTTATTTAGAGGAAGAACGATTAAAAGGCAGAGCCATGCTTTGGAAAGGGGATTGGAGAACATTCCTAGTTTCTTGCAGAGCCTGAAGAGAGGCACCCATCCCGTTTCTCTGCCTTTGGTGGGGACCAATTTAAAGGGCCTCCTTTCCACCCCCAACTTTCACGCTTGCATACCTGCCTAAAAACATAGTTACCTTGGAAGATCCATCATCCATAACCCGTTCTTTCTTCTTTCCATTAATATTTTCCCCCCCTCCAGGCTTAGTCTCCAAAAATCAAACTCTGCCACCTCTCTCTCTCTCTCTCTCTCCTTCACTTTTCTTTCTTTCCTCATTCTTAGTCCTGCCTAATTTCACCAGCGTTACCAGCCCAGTTCCCCCATCTAATCCGGATCTTTCCTTTTTATTTGGCAAACCATGAGATTGTCCGCCCTTAAATTTACCACCTCTTAGCATTTGCTGTACAGTTTGTATTATTCCTTTCCGCCCTCCCAAGACCCCATCTGTAAAAGTGGCGATGCTTAGTGCAGGGAGGGGGCTGCTGGTTGAAAGCCGGAAAGAGAGAGAGAGGAAAACCAAGAGTGGGGGAAGGCAGAGGGAAGATGGCATCTTTTAAAAGACACCTCCAGAGAATCGAGGCAGGAACGGAAAGGTGGGGGGAAAAAATGGAAGGGTAAAACACCATTTGGGCGGAGGGAGGGACGTGGAGACGGCGAAGCTCCAGATGAACGTTTGATGGAGATGAGGGGCCTTCTCCTAATTCATTTCCCAAGCTCTGTGCCAAAAGAACATTTGGCCTGTTGCTTAATGAACTCCAAGGTGTCTCTTAATTGAAACCGATGCATTGGTGCCCTTCCACTCTGAACCGTAAGTGCTCGGAAAAAGCCAAGGAGATGCATTTTCTTAAATGTTATCTGTAAGTACCGATGAGTGGGTCCCTGGTGGAATATCCTTGATATGAATTATGGAACCCGGCTCTTATGCAAACTTCATTTCATGCCCCCCCCCCCCCTGTTTTTTTTTTTTTTTTTTAAATATCTGGTGGGTGGGGCCACTCAGCACCGAAGCCTTCAAGACCAATCCAGCCATTAGGAATGGCGCCTTGCAAAGCCGGTCGAAATAATAATAATATTGTTGTGTTTTTTTCGGTCAGCAGTCTAGTGTGGAGGAAGAACACTTAAGGGCTTGAAATGATACCAAATCTAGTAATGGATTTTCATCTGTTCTTCGTCTCCCCAACCCCCACTCCTAAACGGCCACCTGTGACCACGTCGGGCCACTCCCTCCATTACAGACGTAGTAAGAGTTGCTTTTGAACTTGGCATCATAAATGCGAGCCGATAGTCAGTTTGGGAAAATTGTGTCTGCCTCCGTTAAACATTGGCTCCGTGGCTTCACAGCGATTATGGATGACTGAGCTGTTTTTCTCTGAATAACTTATTTGGCTAAGTCTGATTAGACATGCAAGAAATACCAGAAGAGAAGAGAAAGAATGGGAGAAGATATCGAATTAGGAAGATCTACAAATAGAAATAAGAATGACTTGGGGCAAGAGAAAGCAAAGATAGATCCAATAATCGTAAGTGCCTTGGGTACAATCCCAAAACAGCTGGAGCAGCCCTTGAACACCATCGGCATTGACAAACTTACTGTCCGTCAATTGCAGAAGCCAGCTGTATCAGCAATGGCTTACATCCTGCAACAATATTTGTAACCCCATCAAACAGCTTCAGTTTCTCTCAGGACAAAAATGCCAAATCCAGGCTAAACATCTGGCTGACTGTACAATAGACCACAATAATTTATTATCGGAACATTTGAACAGTATCCGCATTGGCAAATTCATCATTAGTCAATTGTAAAAGACGGCTTTGCTTGGAACAGCTGGCCCCCTGCAATGAGACCTGTAAACGCCATCAAGCATCAACATCTACCTATCCCAGGTCCTTGGGAAGGACTCAATAGGTGGACAAAGAGTGCCAAATCAAGTCTAAACATCTGGCCGTGTGATGTACGATAATACTAATATTATTTGATGATCTGAACATCCAGTGGCATTGACAAATTCACCATCGGTCAGTTGCAAAAGGTGGCTTTGCTCGGAAGAGCTGACATCCTGCGACGAGACCTCTAACACCATCAATTCACAACATCTGCCTACCTCAGATACACTTAACAACTGTGGTGAGAAAGGTCGTAAAACGGGGCAAAACTCAACAACCTCCATAGTTGTGTGGTCTGTTCTCCAACATCTTGTAGAGAGGGGAGGAGGCCCGGACTTGGGAGATAGGAGCTGTGCATGATGTAATTTCCTAGCGTGGTCTACTTTTGAAGGGCTGACACATCTGGGAGATGGGTTGGTTCACCAACATCTGGAAGGGGATCAGGTGATTATTATCATACAGAGAGCAGATTCCAGTGGTGAACTTCTTTGTAGGACAAAAGAAAATTTTTTCTTCTCCCTCTGGAAAAAGGGTTAAAATGGCTATATTTGGATGGTAGAAGATGACATGGCCCCTACATTGCAAGAAACCATGGTTTGTTAATCTAAGGTTAATCGGCAAAGCCACGATACAATGGGCTTTGCCCAATAGACTTGGTTAACGGTCCTCAACCTAATTAAACAACTAGCAGAATTCAAAACGGTTGGTTTCCAATGAACCATCGAAGATCAATCGAAAAGGAGATATTAATATAGACACCTTCACGTTTCGGGGTTCTGTTATCTCCCAGGACTTGAAATGGACACCTTGCATTAGGACCATCATTAAAAAGGCACAATAAAGAAGGTTCTTCCTGTGTCATCCCAGAAAGCTCAGATGGCCCAAGGATCTGCTGATCCACTTCGACAGAGGAATTATTCAGTCTGCCATCTGCACCTCCATGACGACCTGGTTTGGCACAACAACCCAACAAGACAGACACAGACTTCAACGGATAGTTAGGACTGCAGAAAAAACAATCACAACCAGGAAGCCTGCCTTCCATAAAACACCTGTATATTGTGCAGGTCAGAAAGAGGGCTGAGAAAAATATCTACAGACTCCCTCACATCCCTGACATAAACTATTTCAACTGCTCCCCTCTGAACCCTGGAACAGGGCATTGAAATCCGACCTTCTCCTATTGGTATCTTGTGATTTATCACTTATCTGTATCTTATGATTAATGATTGTAACTATGATTTATGATCTATGACCTATCACTTTGTTGTATATGTGCACACTGAGAGCTTATGCACTGGAGACAAATTCCTTGTGTGTCCAATCACACTTGGCCAATAAAGAATTCTATTCTATTCTATTCTATTCTATTCTATTCTATTCTATTCTATTCTATTCTATTCTATTCTATTCTATTCTATTCTACTCTACTCTACTCTACTCTACTCTACTCTATTCTATTCTACTCTACTCTACTCTACTCTACTCTACTCTACTCTACTCTATTCTCTGCTGAGGCACAATTTGAGTGAACTTCAATTCCCCGAAGCCTCAGCAATGGTCAAATGTTGGCTGAGGAATTCTGGGAGGTGAGGGCCACCTATATCGAAAATATCCTACAGTTCCCAGAATGCTTAGCAAAGACCAAAAGTTAGCAGGAGGATTCTGGGAACTGCAAGTTACTAGTCTAGAAGGTGTTGGTTGGCCAATATATTAGTTTTCACTACGATGTTTCTTGCCAAACTGGTTAGGTTTCCACTTCATCTCTTTTAGGGCTCAGCTCAGACCATTCAACCTTGAACATGCGTGGACTTCAACTCCCAGAATTCCCCAGCCAACATCGATTCAGGCAATTCCACCCTTCTCTGCAACCATCTTCACACAAGGCTGGTATACCCTATTTTAAAAAGGTAGGTCTAATATTTCCTGCGCAACCTTTTCCCACGAGAGCTTAAAACATTATTTTTTCCTCTAGCAATTTTCATCAGCATCCTATTTCATTTATGTTTGCTGCAAACTATTGAATTCCTTAGTTTTCTGACTTGGCTGTTTTGCAACTAGTATAGTCTCCATCCAGACTTTAGATAAACACGTGCATTTTTTTTTCCCTGGCAACTTTATCTAACGTCCACAGGTATTGCAAAGACTTTCTCCAAGGTGCAAAGACTTTCTCCAATATATTTTTTTCTTTAACCATTAAAAACAGCTCACGGAGCCAAAGTCTGCTTTGTACAACCTCCATCAGGTGAACTCAATTCAGTGGCAATTAATGACTGCATTTACGCCTATAAATGTCAAGAATGGGTACAGTTTTCTATAGAGGTGTCCTTAATACCCATTATTTTTTATGATAATTGAAGTGCATTACAGATTTTGGAAAATTGCCCATTTCAAAATGAGGTTTCAGGTTTCTTATATTGGTTTGAAAATCTACTCTTAACTATCCATGTTTTCCCCTGCTATCTTTCAACCCAAGGCCCTGCGTGGTTTGAGATCATGCTAGAAAGATTCGTTTTATGCTGCTAGAATTAAAAAAAAGAAAAAGGCTAGATATATTTTGGGGGGAAATCCTTACTAATCTTGCCTCCCCAGATTTCATTGCAAATTGTCACTGTAGTAATAGCTTCCCCCCCAAGGCTCTAAGAGATGAATCTCTCGACTCTTAAAAATCCATTTGTCTTTCCCTTCCTCTTCCTCATATTTACTGTAATTTCTGTTAGCAAAGCATCAGCTCCAGGGAATTTAGCCGCTGGTGCTCCAGACCTTATTTAACTCTAAAGGCTTTTTATTTGACAATACACTGATTTATTGGAATCTTATTTCCCTTCTCTGCATTTATAATTTATCAAATGGGGAGCAGGGATCGCAATTCCATTCGCAAACGTTTCCTTCTCTTGCAATCGGAGTGCGTTGAATACATCGATGCAGAACAAGCGACCGTCAATATTTGGAGCAGAAAATCCTCATCCTCATTTGCACAACCCATCTTTTGCATCCTGGGGGAAGTTTAAATGTAGTTCGAATTAGTCTTTGGATTACAAACACAATTGGGGCCGGAAATTCCGTCGCTAAGCAAGACGGTTGTTAAGGGAGTTGCACCCAAATTTACAAACTCTTTTTTTTTTGGCCACGGGGGTTTTAAACGGATTTTGACCATGTGACCGTGGAGATGTGCCAGTTTTAAGTGGTTCTAAGTCAGTTGTGAGGACTACCTACAATGAAGATATTAGTAGTAGCTGATTTTTTAAAAAACTAGGTTGAGTTAAAAGCTTACCTCCTGGAGTTGTAACTGCTCCATCACTGGAGGTTTTCAACAAAAGATCGTAAAAGGTCTCTTACTTGAGCAAAGGGTTGGACTAGAAGATCTTTAAGGTCCCTTCCAGTCCTGTAATTCTATGCCTACACATCTCCAAGTGGCCAAGCTTGAGAAACACTGTATTAAAAAGATGTTGAAAGTCTGGGAATGTTACACCCCCTTAAATATGCCAGGTCTAAATTTCCAAGCACAGCCATTCTTAGAATTAAATCCAAATTAATGATTGGCATTTTCTATAATGATTATTGCCGCCTGTTGCAAATATTCCAATGCTTGTCCCAATGTTTACGTTTTTTCAAAAGGCAACTGGATTTTCTTTGTTTTCCCTGAAGACATTTCGCTTCTCAATTCAAGGAAAACAAAGGAAATCTAAAGTTGCCTTTTGAAAAAAAAAAGCACCTATGAGACAACCATGACCTGGAGAATCTCCATATAGACATTTTCAATGTTTGTATTTATTTATAGCTATGGAGATATCCTGGTGCTCTTTGAGCCTGGTTGATTTTTCCCAGACCTTTCATGACCCAACTAGGTAACATCCTCAGTGCTAGTGAGTGTGACTTGCTCCCTGTTTACATAAAGCTGGGTTGTTTTCTTGCAGACCTTTCATGACCCAACTAGGTAACATCCTCAGTGCTAATGGGTGTGTCTTGCTCCCTGTTAACAAACAGTAGCTCTGAGCTTCCTTGTTTGCGGACTTTTCATGACCCAACTAGGTAACATCCTCAGTGTTGGTGAGTGTGGTTTATTCTCTGTCTACTCAATAGCTTTCCCTGTATATACCATTCATGGCAGGACAAGCTACTGTATATAAACAGGGAGCAAAATTCACCCTGACCCGCTGAGTATATATGATGTACTCTTTGGGCTAATTTGAGGGTGCAAACAGACAACCAGATAAACACAACGAGTGCTTTAGCAGTATATTGGTAACCCAGACTTTACCAATGGTCCCAAGTCAACACACATTTGTGTACTTGTGAAGAATTGATTCTTTTTTTTAATTTCAGTCTGAAGTTCCACAGCCCCACTGTCCACTGTCTAGACAGTGGTTTTAGGGCCCCACTGTCCACTGTCCCCTAGACAGTGGTTTTAGGGCCCTCAAAGTTTCTTTCTGAGCGGATTCTTGGCCAATTCCATCCCCTTGGCCAGCTTCCAGGTTGAGTTTGCAGACAACCAGCAAAAGAACCAAACCAAAGCCGAGAGGTAGCGGCCGGCGGGTGACAATTTCCCCCAATTATCATCAGGCGGCGAGAATGGTAGCTTTAAGTCTCTCGGCCCCGGCGGCCACGGGGGACGCCTGCCGAGCCAAACAATGGCATACAATGGCCGTGAGTCCTTTCCAGAAGCCGATAATTCAGACCCTTCGGAGGCGTGGATTGTGTTTACACGGGGAATAGCCGTCCCACGGAGAGAAGTCGCGACTTCGGAAAACAAAACAAGCCTTTTTTTTTCCCCTCCGGCTTTGCACCAATTGAAGGCTTTGCTTGAGGGTTGGCAACAGGCCGGGCCGCTTTTGCAAAACCTGCGGCTGGCCAGCTTTGGAAGGGTGTGCTGTTACCATACACAAATGGCACGGTGTGGATTTTTCTTTTTTCTTTTTTGCTGTCCGCCACTTGGCCGTTCCAAAACCTCTGCAAGTAATTTTTTCTTTTTTAAATTGTCAAGCAAAACAGCGGGAAGAACAATTTCCTTCTCACACCCCGCTCCGGGGAAAATATGCTTATTCTTTATACCTTTATCCAATTTTTGAAGGAGGAGGGTGCTGGCAAGGGATGGAAAACTTAGCCTTTTACAGCATGAGGATTTCAATACAGCTGGTCCTTGACTTACAACCATTCATTTAGTGACCAAAGGGCTCTGAGAAAAAGGGACTTACAACTGTTTTCTTACACTTTACAACCGTGGCAGGCTCCCCGTGGTCATACGATCAACATTCAGATACTTGGGCAACTGACTCCTGTTTATGACCCGTTGCAATGTCCCGTGGTCACAGGGTGTTCTGACCCACGCCCTTTTCCAACAAATCAAACACAATCCAAAGGGAACGGAAACCTTTTCATGCTTCTGCAAAATAATTAGCTGTGAGAAGCACAAGCCACGCCAAACTGTGAGACGTGCCAAAAGATAACAGACAAGAAATAATTTGCAAAATAAGAATCTTCAAATACAAACTCAGGATACTGGAATGCCCACGAGACTGAGTTTCAAAACGTCTTTGCCTTCTGCAAAGAACGTTCGTTTCACGGCTGGCTTTTATCTTCTTGAAGGAGGGACCTTGCAGCCTTGCTCCCGAGTTGCCCGTACTGTTGCAGCTGCTTTTTCCTGTGAGCAGCCCTATGCACACTTGGCACAGGCTCCTCGGGAACCTCCTCATCGCTGCTGCCAGCCCCCACAATCTCTGAAGGCAGCAGTCCACTCCCTAATGGTCCTGGCCCCTCATCTGAGTCCTCGCTCTCCTCAGCCGTCCTCACCTGCTGCTGGCTAACCACAACACAGGGTCCCTTTTGTGACCTGACGAGCAAAGTCAATGGGGAAGCCAGATTAACTTAACAACCATTAAACATTTGTGGCAGGAAAGCTCAGGAAATGAGGCAGAAGTCACTTCACAAGTGTCTCACTTGACAACGTACATTTTGGGCTCAATTGAGGACTACCTGCCTCCTAGGATTGAAGTCCATTGATCTGGTCCCAGGTGGAAAAAGCCCCCACTCAGAAGCTTTTGAAAATGCTAATAGCAAGAGCCCTAAAATGCCAGGAAAATCTGTAACTTTCACTGCCTCTTTCCATCCCCAATTAACTTATCGATCAATCAATTAATTGATAGCTCCATGTCCCAGACCAGTTTTGAATTGGAGCCAGAGGTAACCAATGGAAACTTATCGAAAGAGAAATAAGAGGTGAAAGAAAGGAAAAAAGGAAGGAGGGAAGGCAAGAGGGAGGGAGAAGGGGAAAGGGAAGGAGGAAGAGGGGGAGGAAGGAGAGGAAGACAGAAGGAAGAGAGGAAATAAAGAAAGAGGTGGAAGAAGAAGGAGAGGAAGGAAGCAAGGGAGGGAAGAAGAAATGAGAGAAGGGAAGGAAGGAAGGGGAAGAAAGAGGAGGCGATGAAGGAGGGAGGGAAGGAAGGAACAAGAGAGGGGGAAGGAGGGAGGAAGGGGAAGAAGAAGGAGAAAATTAAGGAGGGAGGGAAGGAAGGAAGGAGAAAGAGAGAGGAAGGAAGGAATTCTTTAGAGGTCGAGAAAGACAATTAATAGAAATCCAGCCAGGAAAGAGAGGCGCAAAAGAATTTGTCCAAATGCCTTCCTCCTCCTCTCTCTCTCTCTCTCTCTCCCCTCCCTCCCTCCCCCCTCTCTCAATCTCCCCCGATCAATACAGGGCCCAGTGCTCCTTCTTCACAGCCTAACTAATATCTTTTTAATGACTTCCCAACCGGGGCGGGGAGGCGCCCTAAAGCGCGGATTTCTTCATCCCAGCAGATGTTGAAAACCAAGCCCCCCCCCCCTCGGGGCAGGGGGAAAGCGGGTGGGGGGGGTGGGGGGGGGTGGAGGGAGAGCGGGAGCCTCGGGGCGGCCGAAAAGCGAGGCGAGAAATTGAAGCGAGAAAGTTTAAAAAAAGAGTTAAGAGGCTTTTAATCGATAGTTAAAGCGCAATTTTCTCTCGCGCTCCGATTTACAATGAGCTGCTTCTTGATCCCCGCGCTGGGGAGGGGTCCCAGGCGGTGGGCTTTAGGGGGCAGGGGTGAAAACCTCGTCTGAGAGGAGATGGGCTCTTTCCCCCCACCCCACCCCAAATACAGGCATAAAGTTTCGCTTAGCAACATAAATCTAGGGCTCCACTGAGGTCGTCAATCGAGGACTAGCTGTATTGACCCACCAAGGGGGCGAAGTTGGGAGACGCTCCCCGCTGAATACCGACCCCTCTTCTTCCCAAGGGGGCGGCTGTTGGCCCCAGCACAACACAACACGTCTGTGGTGCTGTGTAGGCTCCTAAAAGGCCAGGAATCCACCCCTTAAGGCCATTGTGCACCCTGTTCTCCACCTCGCGGGCCTACCTCACGGGGAGGTTGTGAAAAGGCAGCAATAACACGGGGGTTGGGAGCTTCGGAGCGCCCACGCGCTCCCGCAACGTGGGAATTTACTTTAACACGGGTTGGCGAGCTTGGGCCGGATCTAGTCGGGGAATAAATCCGGTTTTTTGGGAGGGGGTTTGGTTTGTCCCTCTCTCGTTTCCTTCCCTTTGGCTCCCGCTCTCGGAAAGACACCCCACCCCTGCGCCCATCCTCAATCGGGGAAATGTGGTCCCCACGCTTCCACACGCGCGTTGTTCTTCACACACCCTCCCTTTAAACACGCGCCTGCTGCTCTCCTTTCTCCCGCGGGCTGCGGCGCGCTCCGCTCCCACCCTTCTTTCTCCCAAACGCGCATCTCTTTGGCACACCTCGCCGCTTCCTTGCTTCTCCCGTCTTTCGCTCGCTTTCGCTTTCACGCGCACAAACACGCGCACACGCGAAGTAGCCAAGCCGCAGCTGCATTCCTACAACCAGCGGGCTACGCGAGTTGGCTAACTTTTTAAACCGGGTCTCGTTTGTTTGATGTAGGCTTCTGTGTCTGGGGCGAATACAAAAACAACAACAAGCCCCCAAACCCTGGTTTTTTTTTTTACACAAATCTCTTTCATACAAACTTTCTTTTCTCTCTTCCTCCTCTCTTCCTCCTCGCGTGGGTTGTGCTTTGTAGCAAGTGGGTAAACGGAGGAATCGCGGTGAAACCTTCCTTCCTTCCTTTCAGGAAGGGAAGGAAAGAAGATGAGGGAGGAAAGAAGGAGGAAAGGAAGGAAGGAAGGAGATGAGGAAGGAAGGAAGGAAGGAAGGAAGGAAGGAAGGAAGGAAGGAAGGAAGGAAGGAAGGAGAGGAAGGAAGGAAGGAAGGAAGGAAGGAAGGAAGGAGAGGAAGGAAGGAAGGAAGGAAGGAAGGAAGGAAGGAAGGAAGGAAGGAAGGAAGGAAGATGAGGAAGGAAGGAAGGAAGGAAGGAAGGAAGGAAGGAGATGAGGAAGGAAGGAAGGAAGGAAGGAAGGAAGGAAGGAGATGAGGAAGGGAAGGAAGGAAGGAAGATGAAGGAGGAAGGAAGGAGGAAGGAGGAAGGAAGGAAGGAAGGAAGGAAGGAAGGAAGGAAGGAAGGAAGGAAGGAGATGAGGAAGGAAGGAAGGAAGGAAGGAAGGAGATGAGGAAGGAAGGAGATGAGGAAGGAGAAGGAAGGAGATGAGGATGAGGAAGGAAGGAAGGAAGGAAGGAAGGAGATGAGGAAGGAATGAGATGAGGAAGGGAAGGAAGGAAGGAAGGAAGGAAGGAAGGAGATGAGGAAGGAAGGAAGGAATATGAAGGAAGGAAGGAAGGAAGGAAGGAAAAGGAAGGAAGGAAGGAAGGAAGGAAGGAAGGAAGGAAGGAAGGAAGGAAGGAAGGAAGGAAGCAAGGAAGATGAGAGAACGGAAGGAAGGAGCGCATTTCCCCAGCGTTCCCTTTCCAAAACCTGCAGCTGCCAAACCAACTGGCTCTCCACCTCCCATTCCCCCTTCCCCCTTGGCTGAGACCCCAGGTAGATGATCTCTGCCCAGCACATGGCTTTGGGTCTGGGTGGAGGGAGGGAGGAGAGCTGGCGAAGAGAAATATTTTATTTTCATTTTAGGGCAGACCATTAAACGCCCATCAGCGCCTGCGGACCGAGCTTCATTTGATCGCCTCTAACACACACACACACACACAACCCGGCTTGTCTTCCCGGAGAAATAAATGTTCAGTCAGCAGAGACATAAATCAACCCCCCCACTTCACCCCACCCACAGCCCCCTCCTATTCAAGCCGGGGAAGGGTGCTGAATGAGCTTGGTCAAGGACCCCCCCATCCCGTCCCTTTTCTCCTCCTGGGATCGCCCCCACCCACCCAAAAGCAGCTGTTGCGTTAATCTCTTTTTCCCTTCCCCTTTTTCCCTCCCTCCCCGTGGCTCTCTGGGGGCCTCTGCCCCCCATGTCCCTTTTCTCCCGTCGCCCCTCAGCCCCCCAACAGATCCCCCGCTCTCCCTCCAGCCTCCTCACGTCCCCCTCGCCTTTCCATCACCCATCATCCCCCACCCCCCACCCCCGTGTTTTCAAAACAGCCCATGGATGTCAGATTACTCCGGGGGCCGCACCACCGTACATGATTGATCTGTTCCACCGTTTCCCTCCTTGACATGGATTTGGGGCCTCTGCTTCTGAATGGGGGAATCGGGCCAAATCTAAAAGCCGGGGATAAAGATGTCCTCTGACTATCTAAAAAGCAGAGAGAGAGAGAGAGAGAAGAAAAAAGAGAGGAGTGGGAGAGAAAAGGGAGCTTTGCCTATTGACTCCGTGGTTACGAGAACACCTCTGAACAATGCGGCGATATACTTGGGGTCTCTCTATTAACATCAATGAATATTAACGCCTTTTCTGAGGGAACTATGGGAATATAGACAGGGCAAGAGTGGGGTAACAATGGGGCCTAAAGAGAACGGCTGGTCTATTAAAGGCTATGAATATTAAAGTGGGGTTTACCCCCCCACCCTCCCACACCTCTATGGAAATTTAAAAAAAAACAACACCAAAACTTTGAAGGAAAACCCTTCAAAGAGAGAAACGAAGGAAATTCTTTTTTTATTTATTTATTTTTAAACAGGAGGTGGAAAGAGACTCAGAAATTGGAGGGGACTTGGGTGAAAATTGAACCACGGGGTTTTATTTGAGTGGGTGGCAGGTGGGTGTGGATTTCAAGTTTAAAGGGAAACCAACTTGGTTGAGTGAGGAAGGGGAAAAAAGTTTCAGGTGTGTGTGTGAGAGAGAGAGAGAGAGGGAGGGAGGGAGGGAGAGAGAGAGAGAGAGAGAGAGAGAGAGAGAAAGGTTGGGTTTCAGCCCAGCCTACCTCACAGGGCTGTTGTTGTGGGTGGAAATCTTACCGAGCTTCAGCATAAGAATGGGAAGTGACTTTGGAGGTCATCTAGTCCAACCCCCATGCCCAAGCAAGAGGCTCGGTGCCATTCAGACAGCACTCAGGAAGAAGCATGCCACCAAATGGAAATACTTGGAGATGGATGGATTGAGCTCCAACTGGCTGTAACGGGGCACTCCGTTTGAAACGCACGACAACCCTGTGGGGTAGGTTGGACCGAGAGAAGGCCTTAGAGCCACCTTTGACCCACGAAGTACTCAGATTCCGGCTTACTCAGAGACGCAGAAGCCGGCTTCTTTGCGTCTGGGTCCCGTTTCAACCATCTCTGGGCCACGAGGGAAGCCTGGGACTGTGTGTGAACTCATTTTAGATCTGCTGTGAGCTCTTTTCGGGGTTTTGGGTTCGAGGCCCCTATGCAGCATTGGGGCCTGGGTGGCAGCTCAGCCTTCCTTCCTTCCTGGGCCTCTCCAGCAAAAACCAGCATTAGTTTGCAAACAAAAGTCCATTCAGGATGATTGACACTGACGCCCTCTGTTGGCTGCAGCGGGGGGCTGCAGGGCAGCCTGGCACACTCCCTTTCTGGATGGGTGAGTCCCATCTGGCACGGCTTCGGTGTCAGTGAAATAGGTTTCTTTGGCAAAGCCCGACCTGGATTTTAAAACCGAGATAAGAAACTTTCCACTTTTCCCCAAGCAATCTTATCTTGGGAGCCATAAGTCAGCCCAGGAGGACAGGGTGTGTAGCGTCTGCCTCAGCCCACTCGTTGTCCTGAATTTCCAGAACTAGCCTACCTCCTAGGGCAGTTGTGAAGGTCAAGGGACAGGAGGATTGGAAAGTTCTGGACTGTTGGAGAAGAGAGAGGAGGAGACGGTGGAAGAAGGCAAGGAGAACGAGAAAAAGGAGGAGGAGGAGGAGGAGGAGGAGGAGGAGGAGAGGAGGAGGAGGAGGAGGAGGAGGAGGAGGAGGAGGAGGGAGGAGGAGGAGGAAGAGGAGGAGGGAGGAGGGAGGAGGAGGAAGGAGGAGAGATGGGAAGGCAAGAAGGGAGGCAAGAAGAAAGAGAAAAAGGAGAAGGGGAAGGAGAGGGAGGAGGAGGAGGAGGAGAGGAGGAGGAGAGGAGGAGGAGGAGGAGGAGGAGAAGAAGAAGAAGAAGAAGAAGAAGAAGAAGAAGAAGAAGAAGAAGAAGAAGAAGAAGAAGAAGAAGAAAGAGGGGGAGGAGGAAGGAAGGAGAGAGGGAGGACGAGGAGGAGGAGAAGAAGAAGATGGAGAGAAGAGGAGGAGAGATGAGGAGGAGGAGAAGGAGAAGGAAAGAGGAGGAGGAGAGGAGGTAGAGGAGGAGGAGAAGAAGATGGGAAAAGGAGGAAAAGGAAAGAGAAGGAGGGGAAGAAGGAGTCTGGGAAAATAAATTTTGATTTATACGGAGTGCTTCCTTAGATTTTGGGGTGGACCATAGTCCCCCTAAATTATGGAGAGGGATATATTTACTGTCCTCTTGTGACATCCACCCTTCCAATTCATGGGTCAGAAGGCCATCCTGGCCCCTTTTGGTGACCAAGGTGAAGAAGCTTTTGGTTGGCGTCTCCCACTGAACCATTTTTACCGAATCTCTTGAGTTCCTTCTCAGCCTTCTGCTCATGGATATGGAGGTTCTATTCCCCCACTGCCACCAATCAAAAGGTACTACATAGCCCTTGAGTAAAGAGAAAAGGGGGCCACTCCCTCTCTCCCTCTCTGCGACCCCCCCCCATATCTGTGGGTTTGAATGAATCCATTTCCTGGGTTCAAATATTTTCACTGCAGTGGTTAAGCGATTAACGTGATTGTTAACGTCCCAAAACGTAGCAAAATAAATATGAGCCAGTTACCAAGCATCTGAATTTTGATCACATGATCCTAGGGATCAGTCCTTTAAAAAAACCAAAAACCAGTCCTAACTCACTTTTTTCAGTGCCATTGTAAACTTTGGTCACTAATGGAACCATTATAAGTTGAGGACTACCTGTGTTGCATCAGGCAGGAAAGTTAGTGGTGATACGTCCCTCTTAAGTTTGTTGAATGTTGCATCTCCCCAAGATAATTCAACTGGACACAGAGTGCTTGGAGAGGCACAGAGTTGTTTTTTTTTTTTTTTTGTGGGGTGCAGGATTTTCGGGGTGCAAACTGAACCAACCATGATGTCAACTCTCAGCTAGGCAGAGATGATTTATTCCTAGTTGCAGAATTTTTGAATTTTAGCTTAATCCTGATTCTCCCTGCTTTGCCTCTGTCCTCCTTGGTGGAACAGTGTCACAGACCATCACAACCTTGCTTGGTTTAACTATGGCTTACAGGGCGGGTGGGTGGGTGGGTGGCCTCATAGGTGGGTGGGTTTCCCCCACACTTTGGATGGGGCAGTGCCAGAAAAATCCCAGAAGGGGAGGCTTAAAGACAGGAATTCAAATTCCTGCTTGTCAGAACCCAACCTGTTTGGTTGATTGATGGTCCATAGATTGTGTGAATCCATAGAATACAGAATAACAGGTGGGAGGGACCTCAGAGGTCTTCTAGTCTTCTTGGCTGATTCTTGACCACCTTTGGGACAATGTTCCTCTCTCCTTCTCCTTCTCCTCCTTCTCCTTCTCCTCCCCCCTTTCTTCTTCTTCTTCTTCTTCTTCTTCTTCTTCTTCTTCTTCTTCTTCTTCTTCTTCTTCTTCTTCTTCTTCTTCTTCTTCTTCTTCTTCTTCTTCTTCTTCTTCTTCTTCTTCTTCTTCCTCCTCCTCCTCCTCCTCCTCCTCCTCCTCCTCCTCCTCCTCCTCCTCCTTCTTCTCCTTCTTCTCCTTCTCCTTCTCCTTCTCCTCCTTCTCCTCCTTCTCCTTCTCCTCCTTCTCCTTCTCCTTCTCCTCCTTCTCCTTCTCCTCCTCCTCCTTTTTCTAGGCTGCTCAAATCCTTCCTTCTAGTTTTTTCCTTTTTGCAAAAGAAAAGAGAAAAAAAAAACCTTGTTTCAAAATGCTGAAAGCCTTTATGATGGAGAACAGGGAAGTCTCAAACATGCCTTGATTTGGAGTGGAAGAAATCATAATATGCTTCTGTTTGAAAAAGGCTGGAGAAGGGGAGGAGGCCCAGATCTCGGGTGGTGGTGGTGGTGAAGCAACATTTCACCTACTGTTCAAATAGAACCTCCACTTCTCCAGGCAGTCTATCCTTGAATACTGAATAGTGGTAACCAAAGGGCGGATTTCCTGCTGTCTTTCCTCTTAACTTTGGCAGCGGAGGTCTTCGGCATCCCAAGTCGCCTCCAGAATCCCTTTACTTGCGAGTAAATGAAGTGCACCCTAGCGCTATAGTTTATCCCCCGCCGCCTTTCCTTCCTTCCCTCCCGGGTAGGTTTTCCTTGAAACGGACCCAGTCCTGGCCCGTGATAAATTTCTCCGGGTCTGGCACCCTGTCTCTACCCACACTCGACTCCGGAAAGCGCAAAGGCGAATACTGGTTTTGGCTGTACATGTAACACCCCGATTTCCCCCGAAATCAACACCTACAGAAATGTCTTTTCCCCCAGGCGGTTCTTGGTGGAAAAGTCCCAGCCAGCCCGTCTTCCTGAAAAAATACGAAATTTTTGAACTATAAATCTAATATCAGTTTGAAGCGAGTTACTTACAAAAAGAGAGAGAGAGAGAAACAAGATCAGATTTTGCCCTGCGCGTAAAATACACTCTGTGATCAAAACAGGGCTATAATTAGAAATAACTTAGTAAAAGCAGTAACTTAGCAAGCCTGTACCGACGTCTGAGGTAGATTTATATTAACCTAACGTGTGAAGTCGATGAAAAGTGGGAATCTTGATTGGCTGGCAAGCTCTTAGTCGCCCCCTCCCCCCAAAACCCCGATGTATAAGGAAAAAGACACCAAGGAATTTATTTAGCCGCATAAAAACCAGCTTGGACTGCCACCTGTCAGAAATGGTGTAGGGTCTCCCTGCTTGGGCGGCCGGGGGTGGGCGGCGGGTTGGACTAGATGATCTATATGGTCCCTTCCAACTCTGTTATTCTGTTAGCTGTATTGTCCTAACCGCACGTGTGAAAGAATGCCGGGTCAGCCCGGGGCACTGAGAGGCAACGCGGGTTGCTGCGCTCTCGCCTCACTTCTTCTAGCCTTTGATCAAACCTCCCCAAACCACCGATTTATTTTCACCAAAGCGGAGCGTTCGAGGGTTTCCCCGAAACGTGCGAACCCCGCAAGTCTCGGGACCTCGAGACGCAAAACGAGTCTTTCGCGGCTTCCCCCTTCTAGCCCAATAAGCGGAGACAATTTGTTTGAAAATTATTCCTTTTTTTTTTTGCCCCCTCTTTCGAGAATCTTTCTTCGCTTGCCTTCTCTCCGCTTCGCTTCATTTGGGTCCGGCCACCGCAAGGGAAGTGGGGTTGTCAAACCCCGGATTAAAAAACGGGGGAGGAAGACCACCCCGTTTACGAAAGGGGTGCCTTCAAAAAGAGAATTGGGGGTAGCGCCGATGAAGCAACTGTGCCAATCCGGCATGAGGACACCTCACTTTTGTGTGCGCGCCTCGTTTTATCCCGCGTCGGTTGGCAACCTCGGAAAATGAAGAGTTTGCGTTTAATCCAATTCGCGTTGGGTGTGTGTGTGTGTGTGTTTGTGTGTTCGTGTGTCGTTGTTTTGTTGGGCACGCACTTCCAATTCTGAATTTGGTTTGCATTCTTCTCGTTAACATCCCTTTCTCGCCATCCCCCGTTAAAGATCGGATCCAGAGCTACCGAAAAGCAGGACTTCTCTTTAAGTTTGGATGCGGACGCGTGAATACAGTTAGTCCGAAACAGATTGGCTTGCTTCACAGAGAACTCTAAATTTTGGACCTGTTTCGCCCCGCACCCCTACACACACACCTGGTTTTGCATTTTGCGTTTAGTCAAATTGAATCGGCCCCATCTCTAGTTTAAACCTTGGTTACCAAGTAAATTTTCCTTCGGAACGAGCCTCTTTGAAGTTAAGGGGACTCATTTCGGAGTCCACCTACCAGCCTATTGTCCATTTTTTGGGGGGAGGGGGGGACAATTCTTTTGAAAACCAAATCTCCTTTTATTCTTTCACCGGGCTGTCTTAACGCCCGGCGGGAAGCTGATCCATAAAAGCCGCTCTTTCGGATTTTAAATCCACCTTTCCCCGTTGTTTTCCCTCCACCTTTTCCCCCCCCCTCTCCCTCCTGAATAAAAAGGTCTCTTGTTACCAAATGGAAAGGGCAAAACACAAGTCTTGCAGGTAAGGCGCCCACCTCCTAAGAAAGATTTAAGTCAGAGTGGTGGGGCGACAAGACGTTAACCTTTCAAAGGGAACAAAATAAATAAATAAGACTAAACCGCCCGCAGTTTGAACGCGCCTCGTGTTTTTTTTTATTGAGATTAAACGAGGTTCGGGGAGTAATGAACAATTGGAGGCTCTTTTTGGCTCTTGTTTTGCCAGGAATTAAAGGACTTTCACTCCCCAAAGTCAAGAACCGTTTCTGCAATTGTGGGTGCCCTGCCCCCCCCCCGAATTGAACAGGGTGTGCGTGTCGAGAAAGAGGGGTGGTGGTGGAAAACCGCGACTCCATCCTCTTTATACAATTTTAACTTCTCCTCCGTTTATTCTTCTGTTTCTAACCTTTGC
Source organism: Notechis scutatus (assembly GCF_049901735.1). NCBI lineage: Eukaryota > Metazoa > Chordata > Lepidosauria > Squamata > Elapidae > Notechis > Notechis scutatus. Next base: position 7,890,933 of record NC_142023.1, read on the forward strand.
TTCTCGTTACAGAAAAGACACAAAGCACCAAAGGTGACTTAATTTCATATTACTATTATTTATTATTATTTATTATTATTTATTATTTATTATTTATTATTATTATTATTATTATTATTATTATTATTATTATTATTATTATTATTATTATTATTATTATTATTATTATTCATTTCATTTCTCTCTCTTTCTCTCCCTCTCCTGAATTGCCCTCATAATTTCCGTCCCTGTAAATTTGGGCTCTTCAATCTTCCTGAGTTGAAAGGCGCAATCGTGAGCCCCCAATCCTTCGGCAGAGGCTGCTCCGAAGAGGGGCGCGCTCAGCCGCGCTTCCAAGAGAAATGCGCCTCTCTCTCTCTCTCTCTCTCTCTCTCTCTCTTTCCTTCCTTTTCCCGGGAGCGCCTCGCATCTTTTGCGCGCGCCCGCAGACCGGCCAGAGCGCCCCTGCCTTGTCCGGCGCTGGTTTCCTTGAGTTTCCTCCCCACCCCACCCCGACACACACACCCTCTTTTCTTTGCACAGGGAATTTGACCTGTAGGGATCCCGCCCCTCCTCTCCCGAAGGAAGAGGCGCGCTGCTTTTTAAAAAGAGACCCGTTCCCTTCGTGGCAAAAGAAAGGCGGCGCAGAGGGGAGGGAGACAGATCCAAATGAATATTACAAAAAAATAAACCAGACGCCCCGTCACCCGTCAGGTTCCTCCCTCCCACTCGGAAAGCTGCCTTTTTAATTCGCCTTAAATCTTCCTCCGGCTTAGGACAAAAAAACTTCGAGAGAATCCCGAAATCGGGACTGTTGGATTCCGCCGAGCCCGCTGCGCGTCTGTCTCTCTCTGTGTGTGTGTGTGTGTGCGCCACGGACTTGAAATTGGATGGCTTGGGACCAAGCCGAAGACTTCCTCTCCATCCCACCTAGTTAAAAAACAAAAAAAACCAAAATTGAAGCGATTTCCCCAAAGTTGGTCAATGTCCGTCCCTCTTCCTCGTCAATTTCACGGCGCGCTCTTGGCTAGCCCGGGGCCGCTCCGCCGGGAGCCGCCTCGCCTCGCCTTTGCACCCCCTAAAACTCGGACGGGGGTGGATGGGACCCCAAGAGACAAAGGGGGAACCCCCGTTCCTTTGAATGCGAAAAGAAACCCCCCACCCCCCAAAAAAAAGAGAATTAGGAACAAGAACCCAAAGGCGTCTTGGCTGCCCCGCGCAGGTGAGCAGGTGGCCGTTGGATCCGCTCCTCCGCGCCCCCTCCCCTTTATGGCCCCTGCTCTGCGAAGAACCTGGGAAAGAGCAGGTGTCTTTGGGGGCAGCCCAGTCTCCCTCGTGTGGTGGGTGGGCTCAGGCCGGCGGAGCCTCGCCTCCTCCCGCCCCCCCTCTCTCTTCTCTCTCTCTCTCTCTCCTAGCCGAGCCCCCACCCCTTCCAGGGAGGGGGCACCTCCCCCTCTCTCTCTCTCTCTCTCTCTCTGGACTTCATTCTGGAAAATCTTTCTCTCTCTCTCTCTCTCTCTCTCTCTCTCCCTCCCTCTCTCTCTCTCTCGTCAGGGAGGAGGGGGGCGAGTCATTAATAAGCAATTAGAAAGGTCGCCCATATATATATCTATATCTACCAGTCCCGGAGTCGCGTCCCAGACTTTGAGATTTGGGCCGGAGCTGAGCATCGGCTGGGGGACCGCGCCTCCCCAAGGTGTGCGGGGCTGCCGCTGTTGCCGCTGCTGCCCCCTTCGCCCGACCTCTTCCTCGCCGGCCCTTCCCCATGATGGGCTCCGTGCTGCCGGCCGAGGCGCTGGTCCTCAAAGGGGCTCTGAAGCCCCCCAGCCTCTCCCTGGCCGAGGTCATCACGTCGGATATCCTGCACAGCTTCCTCTACGGCCGCTGGAGGAACGTGCTGGGAGAGCAGCTGCTGGAGGAGAAGAGCGGAGTTGGAGTCGGAGCAGCGGCGGCAGCGGCGGCGGCGGCGGCCGGGGGTGGCGTTGGCGGCGGCCACGGGAATCCCAAAACGGCCTTCACGGCGGAGGTCCTGGCTCAATCTTTCTCCGGAGGTGAGTTTTTCCCTCTCTTTTTTACAACCGGGTTGTTTTTTGTTTTTTGGCTGGGGAAGGGGGGGAGAACGAGACTTTGCACGTGTGAATGCTCAGCTTCTTCCCAGGAACGGGGTGAGTGCGGGATGACACGTGTACAGGGGAGCGGCGGGGTTCTGGAAATCCCGCGTCTCTCTCTCCTCTGGCTTCCCAGAGGAAACGCCGCGGAGAAGGCTAGAACCTGGGTCGGACACGTGTGCGCTTCGCCCGGTTTGGATCCTCCAAGCCCGGGCGTGGTGAGAAAGACCCCGGCGAGGGGGTTGTCTCGACCCAAGAAGAGGACCCGGGCCAGTTTCTCGTTTTTAGGAGAGTCTTCGGGGCACCAATGCCCTCCTGCTGTGATTTGTACTGCAGACCCGGGTCTGAAAGTAGAGCTTCCTCTGGGGTTGTGTGTATCTGCTGGTTTCTCTACACGTGTGCGTCTTGCTCCTAGTATGTGGTGCCGCGGATGCATCTGGGCGTTTTTAGAGGTCCAGGATTTGCCACAACTCACATGCAGAGTTTAAAAAAGGAGACGATTTAAGGAATTAAAATTAAAACCTGACATTGCAATCGCCACCGCCTTCCCCAAGTCACACCAGACCCGTGTTGGGGCTATGAAACTAAGTTCACACAACCTTGAAATCCTGAATTTCCACCCCCACCCCTCCAATAACCATCCAAACTACAGACTGCATAATGCCCGCCTCTCAAACTACACCATGGTTTAGTTTACATAAAAGCCTAATTCACACAACCCCTTGACCCAGGAAGGATCCATTTGAACCCATTCTTATGTGAATCCTGCCTTTTCTTTTCCTCCCTTTCTCTCTTTCCCCTCCCTTTCAAATCCTGAGCAACTCCTTCTGATCTACAAAATCCTCCCAGCAAAAAGATTATTTTTTAAAAAAGATGCAACCCCCCCCAAAAAAAAAAAAAATTGTAATAATTTAACTTCTACTTAATGGCTGTTCTGATTATTTTTAACATTGAACCAAAACTTTTCCTTTTCCTTTCAAGATCTTTCCTTTCCACAGCTCCGAACCGGATTAGCTGAGTTTTTGAACTGCTTTTCTCCCAAGGTTTCAAAATAAATAAATATCAAGATCCTCATAATCTTCTTTTTATTGCTTTTCACACTCAATTTTTTCCTTTGGGTCTCTTCCTGGCTTCATTAAAAAAACAACAACCCAAAACACCCAGGCATTTAAAGGCTTATTAGGCGTGTAATAGCAGTTGACTGATTTAAAAAAAAGGTTTTAAATTCATTTAGTTAACTTGAGCCTGACCTTAAAGGAATGGGAGGGAGCATTCCCGCTTAAATGGAGAACTTTAAAAGTTGTTGGAGACCATTTTCTTTTCTTTAACCTGTCTCAAGTCCTTACTCTTCATTCATCAAACTCGGGACAAGCAATTCCTTTTCCCTCCTGGCATTTGGGATTCCCTGGTTTTTTTTTCTCTCCACCTCACCCCAAAAGATTACTGTTCCTTTCTTAATCTACCGTGAAAACTCCATTCTGTGCCCTTTCAAAAGATGTCAGCCCTGCTAATCTTCCCCATTTTGTCCCCAGGAATTCCTGCGCCTTTTAAAACAAGTTTCTTAGCCCATTCACTTTTCCCCAGTGTTGGCCGACAGCATTCTCTAAAGGCTAATGAATTTAGAATTAGCCATTTTCCTTCTAAGGGTCTTGAATGAATGAGGATCACTTTAAACAGCGTGACAAATTGCTTTATGCAATGCCGTGGCACCATTTAACCTCACACTCTTCGCTTTTTAACGTTTTTTCCCCTCTTTCTCTCTTTCTCACCCGCTCTCTCCCAAGTTCTTTCTTGAGCCATCTTAACAAGGTAGCCTTGTTGGGGTTGGGTTATTTTTTTAAAGTCCGGTCCTTGTTCCATTTTTCCGCCCCCGGGACGGCAGGGGGGGGCAAAAATGAACTGGCACTGAGACCCAGGTGTCCTTGGAGAGAGATAACAGAGAAAAAAATAATAATCTTAAGGAAACCAAAGGTTGCAATCTTGCAGAGGGTGCGTAAAGTTGGCACACGGAGTTGGGTGTTGTCTGGGTTCTTTTCTTTTTTAAGCTTCAAATACAGGATGGCTGGGGATTTTCAGCAAGGGGGGGGGGGAGATCTCTCTTAGAAAGGCCACAGGGAGGTAAAAAGGGCCAGCAGTAGAGACAAAAAAATTGGGTGCGTGCAAAAAAGAAAAGCTGAACACACAAAAAATTAAGTGTGTGCAAAATATAAAAGTTGAACACACACAAAAATAAGTGTGTGCAAAAAAGAAAAGTTGAACACACAAAAATATTGCAAAAGAAAGTTGAACATAAAAGTTGTGCAAAAAGAAAAGTTGAACACAAAAAAAATAAGTGTGCAAAAAGAAAAGTTGAACACACAAAAAAATAAGTGTGTGCAAAAAAGAAAAGTTGAACACAAAAAAAATTAGGTGTGTGCAAAAAAGAAAAGTTGAACACTAATTTAAAATTCTTCTTTTTTGGGGGGGTGGGAGTTGGATAGATGCATTTGGAGAACGAGGAGATCTCAAATTTGATTGACACCCCATGCATCTCAAACATTAGATCCCTGGTGCAAATTTCATCCATTCAACCTCTCTCTTTTTTCAGCTCTCAGCCACAGATAACCCATCTTGAGTGTGTCGTTTCGGGCTGGGTGTGTGACCAGGCCGTAACTTCACAACATTGTGTGTCCTTTATTGCTCATTGCACCCTTATTTCCCCCATGGGCACACACGACACACCTCAAATCAGGTGCCATTTGCAAAAGAGGATGCTGTGGGCCGGATAAAGATTTTAGCACTGAGTCTGCCATGAGGGAAAGAGGTTCAGCATATCCTTGACATTTATATTGTTTTTACGCTATATATAAGTGTATTTTTCAGGGTGGTTTCAAAAAGAGAAGGGTCCTTTTAGACTCAGGCACGTCTTGATATACTCCAATAATTTGCTTCCAACAGTGGCATACATTAAATAGTCTAGCCCCCTTTGCGTCTGGTGTTCCGATACCTGAAAATCAAAGGTGAACATTTAAAAGCAAATACTTGGACCTTTGAGCGAATGAATCAATCAAATTAATTTTGATAGTGGCGGAGTGTGTTTGCACTTTGCAATTGTGAGGAAGAGAGTATGTGGATGTGTTTCTGCATGCAAGATCCTACTTATAAAAGAGACAATGGCTGATGGATGGTTTGGAAACTTATTATTTGATTGACTGAATTGATTGATTGATTATGTCACTCAGAGTCACCCCAAACTGCGAGACAGGCAACAAATACCTTTGATAATAAAGTACCGTTAGTCATAGGCGCCTCGGGTGCAATCTTAAAACATCTGAAGCGCCTCTTGAACACCATCGGCATTGACAAAATCCCTGTCGGTCAATTGCCAAAGGCGGCTTCATCAGCAATGGCTCACATCCTGTGACAATATTTATAACCCCATCTAACCTCCACATCTGCCTGCCCCAGGTCCTCAAGAAGGACTCGGTAGCTGGACAAAAATGTGGAATCCAGTCTGAACATCTGGCTGACTGTGCCACCAACCCCAATCACAAAAATGTGCCATGAAATTGGTTTTCAATTCCAAGCGTCTAGCACACCTGATTACCTCAATAGCTTCCTGCACCTGACTCCTAAGAGGAGGAATGTCTCTAAATGTCTCTATATTATCCGATAGAATGATAGAATCATAGATCCATAGAACTACAGTATCATAGAACGATAGAATAGGTTCATAGAAGTATAATAACATAATTTCATAATAATATAGAATCATATAACCGTAGAATCATAGATTCGTAGACCTATAGTATCACAAAATCATAGGGTTGGAACGAACTTTGAAGGTCTAGTCCAACCCAGAACCTTCAAACCATCCCAGACAAATGCCTGGCCAACTTGCTTAATGACATCATGATCCACTAACAACCATATCTGTTTTCCTAAGAGCATCTTTTAACATGTCTTGATCTTTCCAAAAGACAATGGTGTTTGCAAATATTTCTCCAACCCCTGTCTTAACTCTGTTAGCATTTAAAGGAAGGTGGATTTAATCACGCATGGGTGTGTTGACCACATAGAGGCTACAAAACCTTTGCTCCAGGTCCATTTCTACATTGTACGTAATGCTGTGGGATTCTCTTACCTCACCTCTTATGTCCTTACATCAAGCGTGTAATGTAAATCCAAACTCTGGATTGTGCGTATTTCCTTGACAATATCTGTGCAAATGCAAAACAGAACATTTAAATGAGCTTCAGTGGACATTACAAGGGGCGTGACCTTGAATTTTCTCTAGGAAAATAGAACTGTAAAAAGAATTGATTGATTGCTCAAGATGTTCCCATCTACAATTTAACCAAGAAAGGTGCAAGGAGAAGCTGATTGATGCTAGTCTACAAATGCACCAGAGTTCTGTTTTATTTTGTTTATTAAATTTATTTGCCACGCCTTTCACTTGTAAAGGTATTCAGAGCAGCTTACAGACAGCAAACAGATAGATTAAAAAAAAACTTATTTTTTTTTAAAAAACTATAGATAAAACTGGAACCAAGGAGAGTTATTGGGAAAAGGATGAGAAGAACTGATGGACATTTTATGGGCAAATTCACCTTGACTAATCTCTCTTGACCAATGAACGTCTGAGCCGCTTGGTGTGGTTCATTAACACAGCTCTGGTTGTGCAAGGGTTTGTTTAGGAGTCCCCAAATCTAAAAACCAGGCAATTGCATTTCCCAGTTTGTGCTATGTTGCCAAGTGGCTTATTCCCAGCCAATTCCCATCGCTCCCCTAAACTAATATATTTTCCACTATTATTATTATTTACCCATAAAACAGCTTCAATGGAAGATTAACCTGTCTAAATCCAATGCCGTTCCTTAATTCGTGTTGTCGGGGATTTGTCTGCAGTACGGAAGGTGCTGCCCTGCGCAATTTAGCAGTCAGGTTTTTCATTCTGTGGGTGTGCCAGCGGGGTTGTGGCTTCTTTGGCTTCAGCGCAGCCTCCTGGGGGGGGAGGGGGGGAGATGATGGTTTAGATGGTAGGTCAGGGTGCAAATTGGGATCCCTTCGTTAATGCAGGGGTGAAGCTAGTCCAGCTTCGTACGATGGGCAAATCTAGGTAACGACGGTTCATTCAGCAAACCTTGGTTGGAGTTACCAGGACAAAAGGTGTGTTGGTTAAAGCCAGAGGAAGGGAGCGATTTGGTGATGTGGTTTGCACTTTTGTGAGTGTTGTAGGTTTTTGTTTTTGTTTTGGTCTGGAATGGGATAATGCTTGAGCAGGGGGTTGGACTAGAAGACCTCCAAAGTCCCTTCTGTTATTCTGGTGTGGTTAATCTCCCCCGCTTCCCTTCGGATTCTCTTGTCTGCAGAAGTCCAGAAGCTCTCTAGCCTCGTCCTACCTTCGGAGGTCATCATCGCCCAAAGCTCCATCCCTGGGGAAGGCTTGGGCATCTTCTCCAAAACTTGGATCAAGGCCGGTACGGAGATGGGACCTTTTACGGGCCGGATCATCTCTCCCGATCACGTGGACCTGTGCAAGAACAACAGCCTCATGTGGGAGGTAAAGGCAGACTCTGTGCACGCGAAGAAGGCTCGCGGGGTTGGGGGCAGAGGTGGTCGTCAGCAGGTTCTGACTGAGTCCCAACTGATCGGCTGGGTCTCCTTTGGTTGCCCTGCCCAGGAGAACGGAGCTGGAAAGCAGGTCAGTGGGGTGGGGAGGGAAGGGGGAGTTTGCAGTATCCTTCCCCTGCCACTCCCACCAAGCCACGCCCACATAACCGGAAGTAAAAATGTTTGAATCCCACCATTGGTTGGGGGCTTAGAGAGGTGCCCCCTATAGGCAGTTCTCAATTCATTTAGTGACTGTTCCAAGTTACAGCGGCACCGAAAAAAATGAACGATGATAGCCGTTTTTCTCATGGCCGTCCTCGCACCCCTGTGATCTCGTGATCAACATTCAGAGGCTTGGCAACTGGCATGTATTTATGCCTGTTGTATTGCCCCGCCCCCCAAGTCACGTGATTCCCCTTTTGTGACCTTTTGTGACTTAACAACGCAGGACTTAACGACCTATTTGTGACCTTGACCAAGCAAGACTGATTCCACATTTAACCTGCTCAGGACAGGCTTTTGACTCGCCCCATTCTCACAACATGCTAATCCTGGTTAGTTTTTACTTTGATGTTGGGCAGGCTTTTCAGAACCCAGCCTGTCTATTGGTTTGTACAATTTATTGGTGTGATGACCCAGAGCGAACAAAATCCAAAATGTAAATAAATGTCCTTTAATGCCTCCAACTTGGCCCCAGTGTTCAACAATAATTCTCAGCGGAGATAAAACGTACTCAAAAATAGTCTTCAAAAGAAAGCAATACAGTCCGAACTTAATGAGCAGATAGAGGTGAAAAAAAAAACCAAAACAAACTACAATGAACAATTTCATAACGGGCCAGGATAAGTAATTATCAGCTTCAACGAGTTAACAAGGCACAGTCTGTTGAAGGACGCCAACCAAGATAACTTCAACTCAAAATAACACACGCTGCTTCTGGCAATGCTGTGTTGTAATTGTCTCTCTTATATACTAGTCTCCCCAGCTGCAACCAATGAGGAGGATCATGGCCGCTTCCTCTCTCGTAAGCCAAGTTGTTTCCTCCTCCATTCCTCCCTGCGTGTCCTAGGATGGGCCTGGTTCTTCCTCTGACTTCCCAGTTGGCCTCTGCCCTTCCCCAGCCTCCTCCACAACCTCCAGAGCCACACTTCCACTCCCTGTTGGCTGTTCCTCCTCTCCCTCAGAGCCCGACTCTACCAAGGGCATGACAATTGGCCACCCATATGACCACAGACTAACTTTGGGCAGCTTACGGTCATTTTGGTTATTGAACGGTGGCTCGTTCTGCGCTCCTGCAGAAAACAGGTAAAATCACCCACCCCACACGCTAGTAAATGTTAATGTTAGGTTCAGAAACCTTAAGCCAGGAAAAGAAGCTGAATTCAGAAAGCCAAGCCGCTAAAAAAGAAACCAAGGTTAAAACCAGCCCAGCTTCGCCTGCTCTGCGAATTAAGTTGCTGGTTTTTGTTATCTATCTTGAGAAAAATGAGTTGAATGTGTGTTTTAAGCTGCCATTAGAGACATAATGGTGCCTTTCTAATTTTTTCTTTATTCAAAACTCCATAAATGAAGGCAAATGACAGCTATTCAACCCAGGGATAAAGGAAGCTGCCTGTGAAGCTCAAGGTTTTTTTTTCTTCCCCTCCCCGCCTCGCACTTCAGTTCATTCTGTATCTGTTTGGTGGGAGATGCACGGCTAGAAATACATAAATTTAAATTTGTATATCTATTCTTGGGATGCATGGTTGGTTTTTCCCCCCTTTTTTGCAAAGCTTTTCCTAATAGGCACCTACTTGTGCAAGCAACTGGCCTTGACGAGTTACTTTAAAAAAAAAATTTTTTTTATTAAAAGATCTAATTTCTTCATGAATGCATCGTAATGTGCCCTTCCCCACGACGACGGAGGCCTTTTCCTGTGTGATTTGATTTGAAAGGGAGAATAAGCCTGTTTTCTGGAAAGGCATTTCTTCCCTCTCTCGCGCTTGAATTTTTCCAAGGCAACCTTTTTTTTTTTTTTTTGCAAAGCTCATGTAGGATATTTATTCTGCAATTGACAGCAGATCAGAATCGCTGCAGCTCTGTTTCCAACTCATTTGTGTTCCTGAGACCATTTTTTCCCTCTTTGAAAGTTTTCTTCTTTATTTCTCTTGGCAAGTTTTCTTCTTTTGTTCCTCTTTGCGAGTTTTCTCCCTTCCTTCCTTCCTTCCTTCCTTCCTTCCTTCCTTCCTTCCTTCCTTCCTTCCTTCCTTCTCCCACTCTCTTTTCTTTCCTCCACCTCTCCTTCCTGCTTCCTTCCTTCCTTCCCCTATATTCTTTTTTCCTCTGCCTCTCCTTCCTTCCTTCTTCCATTCCTTCTCTTTCCTCAGCTTCTCCTTCTTTCCTTTCCTTCTTTCTTTCTCTTCACAAGTTTTCTTCTCTTTTCCTCTTAGCCAATTATCTTCTTTCTTTTTTCCTCTTTGTGGGCTTTCTTTTTCTTTATTTCTCCTTGCATGTTTTCTTCCCTTTTTGCAAACTTTCTTCCCCCTCCCTCCTTCCCTCCCTTCTCCTCTATTTTGCTCTCTGCAAGTTTTCCAATTTTTACAACAGAGAGTTTTCTAAACTAGAAAAATATCCCGAACTATTGTTGGGTGGCTCACACAGCAAAAAACATGCAATCACAGCTGTGCTCACTTAAAAGACTCAATGGCCAAGATTTTCCCCTATTCCAAACCAGACTAATCATGATATATATGCATGGACTCTTAGAAGGTCCCGAGAGATTTTTCAAGGCCCACTGCGGTCGTTAAACAAAGACATTCCCATCTATTTTCTGCAGTGTTCTTCATAATCTGATACACCATCTACTCACGTCCCACAACTTAATTTTCTTCATATCAATATAAACTGGGGATAATCTGGAACAATGCAGTTATGTGCAATTGCTTATTTGTGGGTCCCGGATCCAGTCTGGGCTGTTTGCATAAAATGGGGTGAGATTTTTTTAATATATGGGGATAAGGACTTTTATTTGAAACTGGGATAACAAGTCATTGGGTCAAACAGTTTAAGAATCACTTAAGACCCCAGTAGAAAGAAAATCTGCATTATTCCCCATAATTCCTCAGGCTGGCTGGGGCATTCTGGGAATTGAAGTCCACCTGTCTTAAATCGCCAAGGTAGAGAAACGCTGGCCTAATGGCTATGGAATAAAGCATTATATATTGAAGGTTTCTTTTTTTTTTAAAAAAAGCCAGGATTAATCATTGGGTTTTCTTAACCTCAGGTCTTCAATGAAGACGGGACGGTTCGATATTTCATTGACGCGAGCCAAGAAGACCATCGTAGTTGGATGACCTACATCAAGTGTGCCCGGAACGAACAGGAACAGAATTTGGAAGTGGTCCAGATTGGGAATAGCATCTTCTACAAAGCCATTGAGGTATGAAATTGGGCAGCCAAAATGAAGAGAGAGACTCTGGGCTGGTTGTACCTGCATTTACAGAGAAACAGTTTCTTTTTCTTTCCCAAGTGCCTTGAATTTCTCAACAGTATGTTCTTTAAAAAAAAAAAAAAAAAGCACCCCGTGGTTCAAAAAAGCGTGTTTTCAAACTGAGTTCGGGCCGAAGAAGCGAGGCCAGCCACATCCAAGCTTGCTTGCTAAGTGACAGTTTGTCATTTAAAAAAAAAAAGAAAATAAAAATAAAAATGGAAGTAAGTTTAAAAATGATCTCCGGGCTTCCTAATTTCCCTTGGCTTGTTGTGAACATAGCTGTCGAGAGCTGCACATTTAAAGGCTCCGCTGAATCGATTTAACAACCGTAATGGCTTTGAGCTTTTGCAATTTGAAAAATGCTAAAAGTCTGGGCCACGCAAAAGAGCAACACACCCACTAACAGGTTGCGATGTTTGTGGTGCCTCTTCACGCGTTCTCAATCTATGTGATTCCGCGCCGCGCATGAACTAAGTACTGTTATTAAGGGGTGCCGCATTTCTTTTATGGCTCAGGTTGGGCTTTCTAATGGGAAAAATAACAGTTAAGATTCTCACTTAAGCCTCTTAGGAGAGGGGAGGGAAGAAAAAAAACACCCACCCAAGCCTTTCTCTCTTTCTTTTTTTTTCTTTCTTTCTTTTCTAGAGGTTTTCAAATGCTTGTTGATGGCGGCTGGCGGCTTATTTCTTTGGCAACCCACAAAAAAAGAAAGATAATGACAGCGGTGTGACACTGTCAAAGAGACCAAACAGGAAAATAGGACAGGGGAGAAAACAGATGAAGCTGACAGGACCTTAAGCCATCAGCAAAAATCTTATTTTTTTAAAGAAAGAAAGAAAGAAATCGTTGCCGTTTAACTCCTGAGAATTACTGTACATATATTTGCTTCTAATAGGTGCGAAACCACCAGAAGGATTGCACACCTATTAGAAGGTGCGGTCCCTTGTCATTTCACACACAAACCCACACAGACACCCCCCCCCACACACACACACTGTGGCTTGCCTGCCTGCAGCTCATGTAAACACCTGTATTAAAAGCCAATTAACAGAAAGAGTCCCCTCCTGCCAAAAGTGCTTCTCTGCAGCGTGAAAAATTAAATCCCATTTAATGCTCTTTGGATAGTTTTGGAACTCACAAAATAAATGCTTTCCTCCTTACAGCCAACCGCTTCATTAGAGCGACGTTTAAACTGATTTAATTAATTGTCCCAGTCCTGGTTTTTTTTTTTTAGCCATAGGTGCCTTCGAAAAGCTGAGCAGGGATCGCGGTGACGGCTGGCTTACCCAGGTGCCTCCTCGCTGCCTTTGGCTAATTTTTAAAAGATATTATTGTAATTAAAAGATTAAACGGGAAGGAGAAAGCCGCACGCCAGCTGTGGTTTTGATCTTGCTTTCTTCGGTTAGACATCCTTAGAGGATCAAAACAGTCTTCGATTTAGGGCCATAACTGAGCCCCAAAATTGATGTTGCTAAGTGAAGCATTTGCTAAGTTAGCTCTGCCCCATTTGACGGCCTTTCTTGCCACCGTTGTTAAGGGAATCATTGCAGTAGTAACACAGTGGAGAATCACACCTTGAAGTTGATCGATTTGGGTAATCAATGGCACAATGTTGGGCGACGTCTTCCCTTGATCTGATGCAGCTGGTCTCCGTCGCACGTTTCTTCTTAGAGAAGGACCAGCACAATCACCAATGTTCAGTCTTCTCTCCTCTCCCTCCAGATGATCCCACCCGATCAAGAACTGCTAGTTTGGTATGGAAATTCTCACAATACCTTTTTGGGCATTCCTGGTGTCCTGGGACTTGAAGAGGAACAAAAGAAGAACAAACATGGTAAGGAGATAGCTCGATATCTGCCATGACATCAGCGTGCCAATATAACACCAACGACATCCGTCGTATTTAAAGGTGTTGACGATAGAGGCAAACGACAGCCTTGTATGCGATGGATGCAAAGGAACTAATGGTTGCAGGGATAACCCAACATTAACTCTCACGGTTAAACTTGCAGACTTCTCCACCAGACAGATGGATAGGCAGATAAATCGATAGATAGAGATGAAGGATTTGGAGGAATAGAGAGAGAGATGAAACAGACAGATTAGACAGATAGACAGATAGACAGATAGACAGATAGACAGACAGATAGATAGATAGATAGATAGATAAGATAGATAAGATAGATAAGATAGATGATAGATAGATAGATAGATAGATAGATTAGATTAGATTAGATAGATAGATAGATAGATAGATAGATAGATAGATAGATAGATTAGATTAGATTAGATAGATAGATTAGATAGATAGATAGATAGATAGATAGATAGATAGATAAGATTAGATAGATTAGATAGATTAGATTAGATTAGATAGATAGATAGATAGATTAGATTAGATAGATAGATAGATAGATTAGATTAGATTAGATTAGATTAGATAGATAGATTAGATTAGATAGATAGATAGATTAGATAGATAGAGAAATAGATAAGATTAGATAGATTAGATAGATAGATAGATAGATAGATAGTTAGATAAGATTAGATAGATAGATAGATAGATAGATAGATAGATAGATAGATAGATAGATAGATGACATGGATGGATAGGCAGATAAATTGATAGAGGAGAAAGATTTGGATGGATAGAGAGAGATGAAGTGGACAGATTAGATAGATTTGCTAGCTAGCTAGCTATATGGATGGATGGATGGATGGATGGATGGATGATAGGTAGGTAGATAGATAGACAGACAGAGATGAATGATATGGATGGAGAGAAGGAGGGAGGGAGGGAGGGAGGAGTGGATGGATGGATAGACACCTCCAGACTTCTCCCAGTGGCCAAATCTAATCTCTCAACTTCTGAAGATCTCTTGATTTCCAAGCCCAGGGTTCTCCTGGCATCATGGGCACAACAGCGATTACCTTCCCAAAAACCCAGTGGCAGGAAGCTCCTTCTTATCCCTCCTGTTTGCCTACTTATCTTCCTTCCTTCCCTCCCCACCCCGCAGAGGACTTCCACCTGGCTGAAGGCGGGCTCAACACCGTGGGCCGCATGCGCTGCGTCATCTGCCACCGCGGCTTCAACTCGCGCAGCAACCTGCGTTCCCACATGCGGATCCACACCCTGGACAAGCCCTTCATCTGCCGCTTCTGCAACCGCCGCTTCAGCCAGTCCTCCACCCTGCGCAACCACGTCCGCCTTCACACTGGAGAGCGGCCTTACAAGTGCCAAGTCTGCCAAAGCGCCTACTCGCAGCTGGCCGGCCTCCGGGCGCACCAGAAAAGTGCCCGGCACCGCCCTCCCAATGGGGCCCTGCAGCCACACTCGCCCGCCCTGCCTGTGCCGCACGCCACGGCTCTGGGACACCACATCCCCACCATGGTGCTGTGAAGGCTGGGGGGTGGTTGGCTCTCCTAGGCCACGCGGAGGGAAAGCCGAGGCTGCACGATGGGGTGAGACAGTCTCTGTGGCCCCCAGGGACCTCAGGCTGCCCCCCCCGTTGGACACACAAGTCTGGTTACTGTACAGCCGTCTCAGCTCTGCTCCGGCAGAGGGACGCAACCATAACGGTGCAGAATATCGAGAGAAGATGCAGTTTTTTTTAAGCAGTTTTCTTGCAGGATACTGGGCAAGGGAAGGGGTCTTGCCTCCCCCCCCCCCCGAGGAGACTTTTTAATCCAGGGGGAAGGCTTTGGATCCTTTTTGGGGGGTAGGGTGGGGGAGGACTAAGGGAGAAGTTTTTTTTCTGGCCCCCTCCGGTTGTGGGTTGTGCAACTGTTGGGGTGGGAGCGAGTTGTGGTAGAAACGGAGACGTCCAAAGAGGAGAGAAAGGAAGAAGGGCAAATTGTTGCCCCAGAGTTTCTCTATTCAGGCTTTCCAGAGGCAAGAGAGAAAGAGAAAGAAAGAAAGAAAGAAAGAAAGAAAGAAAGAAAGAAAGAAAGAAAAAGAAAGAAAGAAAGAAAGAAAGAAAGAAAGAAAGAATTGGTAAGCTGCCCAGAATCATTTTGTAGAGGAAATGGGAGCATAGAAATTTAATAAATAAGAGAAGGAAGGAAGGAAGAAAAAGAAAGAAAGAAAGAAAGAAAGAAAGAAAGAAAGAAAGAAAGAAAGAAAGAAAGAAAGAAAGAAAGAAAGAAAGAAAGAAAGAAACCCCTATGCCAATGGAGAAGCAATCTAGAATATATCACAGGGATTACACTCCTTGCCTGAGTCCAGAGATCATTTCCCAGAAAGAAACAATTAATTTGGGGCAAATTCTGAATGTTGGGCAGTTCTCCCATCGTTGCTCATTTCCAATTTCAGCCACAAGGGGGAGTCTTTCCCTTCTTCCATTCCCAACATGGGACTAAGGTAATCCTCGACTTATGAACGCTCATTTAGTGACCATTCAAAGTTACAGTAGCACTGAATAAAGTGACTTACGACCAGTCCTCACACTTATGCCCATCGCCTGATCGTCTAATGGCAATCCCAGGCACTTCGCAACCGATTCACGTTTACGACGTTCGCAGCTGTCTTCTGACAAACAAAATCAGGGCAGGAAGGGGGATTTGATTAACGACATGCAGTTTGCTTAACAGCCAGTTCCCAATTATGGTCGTAAGTCAAGGACTTCCTGTCAATCAGCTTACTTGGCAGGGGTGTTGTATTCCCATTCCCCAAAACGCAAGGCCTGCTCTGAAGACTTCCTTCTGTTGCTGGGCCACAGTTCAAAAGGGATTTTTAACAAATAAATAAAAACCAATGTGCTTTCTTCGACTCCAGACCCCTCCAATTACTAACCAGGCTTAATCCTGCTTAGCTTCGCAGCCCAGATAAGATGTCTGCACCTCCACACTGCATTTATCAGAAATGAAACCAATTAATAGACTTTGAGTGGTGCTTTTTGTATGTGGATCTTTGGTTATTCGGGTTTTCTCGTAAAATTGGAAGTATCTAGGCGACGTTTCGATGAAGTCTCATTCATCATCTTCAGGCTTGTGTCTTAGGCTTTGTGCTTCTCGGAGTATTATATATATATATATTATATTAATATAATATATAATATATATATATATATATATATATATATATATATATATATATATATAATTTTAACTGGTTGCATACACGTTTCTGCATTTCTCCCAGTGTAAGTTTGTCTGTTGGAGAGAAAACAGTTGCCCACTCATGTTTAAAACTTGGAGGGGGAAAAAGGACTTGAAATAAAAACAAAGACATTGTTTTAGGAAAGGGTTCCACTCAGTTTTGTATAGTGGGATTGCAACTTTCTAGAGCTTCTCCCCAGAAAAAAAAAAATTGTGCAATTTGTGTCTTTTGTCAAATCAAAGTTTTGCAAATGTTTGGTACCTACTTCAACCTTCGACATGCAGAAGAAACAGTTTCTTTCCCTAATTCCCATCACGGACCTAAATGGGATTCAGGAATGGACTTTTTTTTTTTTTTTTTTGTAAAATAGGCATTTTTAAGAAATGCAAAAGTCCCTGGCTGCTTCGGAAAATCTGTCCTGATAACAATAAGATGTCTTGAGTTGTCATACACAATGGTCACTTTAACCTTGTAGATAAAATAATGTAAAACGCCTATTTACAAAACAAAACAAAACCCACCCCAACACTTTAATATCAATTATGTAATAATTGTATGATGTACACAGCTGTAAATACATAAATATACATATAAATATATCTTTGTATCTCATACTCTTGTATTCTAAATAAAGAATCATAATAAAACATGAACAAAATATGACATCTTGGAATGAAAAGCTTTTTTAGGACAGATAGTTTATGACTGCTGTGTTCTGGGAACAAGGCAACTGGGGATTTCAAGTTTCTAGTCCTCTTTGTTCCATTTTGCTGGCCTGGGCTGATTTTTCTTTGATTTTTTTTAAAGAAATCCTCAGACTCCTTTCCCAGATCAGTTTTACAATTTGCTGATTGTTTCTCAACCTCACCAACTTTAACTCCCAGAATTCCCCAGATACCATGCGTGGACTTCAGTTCCCAGAATTCCTCAGCCAGCATGTTCAGTGTGTGAACCCTGTCACAACTGGTTTCCTTCCACAAAATCTTCCAATATATATATATATATATATATATATAATATATATATATATATATATATATATATATATATATATAATATATAAATACACACCACCCACACACACACACACACACACTGTATATTGTCCTCGGTGGACTCTTCCAAAGGAAGGAAAGTACACTTACAACAATTTGTTTAATGAGATCCAAAGTTATAAAGGCAATGAAAAAAGTAACATGACCGTTTTCCACACTTACAACCTCCATGATCATGTGATTAAAATTGAGATGCTTGGCAACTGGTTCACATTTATGACGGTTGCTGCATTACATGATCCCCTTTTGCAAACTTCTGACAAGCCACATTCACTTAACAACTGTGTTGCTAACTTAACAACCGGCGTGATTCACTTAACAACTGTGGCAAGAAAGGTCATAAAATGGGGCAAAACTCAACGGATTCACTCGTGTGCTTAAATAAATTTAACAGTAGATCTGAGGAAATAAAGCATATCCTCTAAATGGGCACTAGAGGGCGACAGAGCACCGCTTTTCAAATAGGCCTCAAGCCTGACTGGGCTCTGTTAACCCCCAAGAGGAACAGTCTAATGAAAAGTGAAATAAAAGTTAGGTTTCTGGTTCTCAAGCATCCGTGCAAACGCAGGGCATCTCTAGCAAATTGGCAGATGGGACCGGGTCGCCCAGCCCTTCGCTCTGCCCATGCTCAGGGGCACTTTCGAAGGAAGACTTCCGGAAGAAGAGAGGGAACCCGCCCCACTTTACATCGAGGGAATTCCTTCTTGGGAATTCCTGGGAGTCGACCTCAGCGAAGAGCTTACCTGGAAAACCAACACAACCCAGGTGGGCAGACAGGCCCAACAGAGACAGCTGCGGATAGAAAGGCACAACAGAGGGTGATGAGCACAGCACAAAACATTGCGGGCCGTTCCCTGATACCGCTAGAGGATCTCGCCAGGGCTCACTGCCTTAGAAGAGCGAGGAAAATCCTCAGGGACGACTCCCATCCCGGTCAGTCCTTCTTCACTCTCCTACCATCAGGTAGGGGATAGAGAAGCGTAGCCAGCCGCACCAACAGGCTGAAAAACCATTTCTACCTGTCAGACTCCTGGACAGAAAATAATTTCATGTCAACATAGTAGGGTGGACCTGCAGGGCCAACTCATTGTGCAATAAGTTCACATGGTGTAATAAGATTGGGACTGGGTTAGGGGCTTCTGTCCTCACTGTGAGTTGTGTGTGTGTGTGTGTTGCAGGCGTTGCATTTTCGGGAAGTGATTTAGTTAGATGAATCGGAATGGAGCTGGAGGGGACCTTGGAGGTCTTCTAGTCCAGCCACTGCTGGACTGCTCAAGCAGGAAATCCTATATATACCATTTCAGACGAGTGACTGTCCGGTCTTGGACACAATCAGGCTGTCCAAACTGGGAGTGAGGTGGGGATTCAGGGCGCCCCTGACCCTAATCCAAGCTGCCCATGGCGAGAAGCCCATGGCTTTTCTCTTTTTGCAAAAGGGGGGCCCTGCTGAAAGCAGCGACCCCCCCTCCTTTTCCCAGCGCCGCCAATGGAAGCCGGAGCTGTCCATTCTGCGCTCGCAACCCTTTCCTCTAGAACCCGCCCGGAGTAGACATGGCGCCCGCTGAGGCCGCGCGATGGTTCTGCGCCTGCGCGGCGGCCGTCCGGTGTGCCTTCAAGCAAGATGGCGGCAGTGGAGTTCAGGCTTCCCGCAGCGCGGAAGCGTTTAGCGTCCAACCTGCCCCGGAGCAGCGGCGGGGACCGGGATTTAGTGGCCCCCGGGGACACCATCACCACGGACCCGGGTTATATGCGGTGAGGGCATATAATGCATTTCCTCCGCGGGGCTGCAGTGGAGCCCAGGTTGCGCTCTGCACGTGCTCAGGAGCCCCCTTGGGTCTTGCGATGCTCTGCACGTGCAGAGGAATCGGCCCCCTCTTTCTCCCTCCCTCTCTCCCATCGCTCCAGGACCCTTTTGCATTCTGCTGCAAGAAGGGAGGCGAGAGGGCTCCTGAGCATGGGCAGAGAGCACGGAGCTACCCTTGACAGGTGGCCAAAGGGGCTAGGTGGTTGGGTGGGTTTTCCTGGGGTAGCAGGAGAGGCTGCATGAAGGAGGGTGGGCTGCATTGGGTTTCCCAGCATGCAGGTTTGGAAAGATTTTGCAGAAAAGACATTTGCAAAAGTTTTATCTATTGCCTATCATTTTTCTGTCTATCCATGTTGATCTCTCTCTCTCTCTCCCTCTCCCTCTCCCTCTCCCTCTCTATCTTAATTATCTATCTATCTATCTATCTATCTATCTATCTATCTATCTATCTATCTAAACTACATCTATCTATGTATCTATCCATTCACTCACCTTTCATCTTTCTCTATCCTCTGATTATCTTTATCTGTCTTCTGTCTATTATATATATCTGTCATTTATTTGTCATCTATCTGAGTTCTCTGAGTTCCTTGGTTCTTGTTTGGCAGACCTTTCATGACCCAAACTAGGTAACATCATCAGTGATAGAAGGCAGTTGGGGTTGTGGAGAGGAAGAGTAGGGAGAGGACTGTGGGGTCCTTGGTCCTCTTTGAACTCTGTTGTTTTTGAGGCCCAAATGTGTTAAGTGAGACATTTGTTTTGCCCCATTTTATTACCTTTCTCACCACAGTTGTTAAGTAAATCACTGCAGTAGTTCAGTTAGCAACATGGTTGTTAAGTGAATCTGGCTTCCCCATTGATTGCTTGTCAGAAGGTCGCAAAAGGAGACCATGTGACCCCAGGGCACTGCGACCGTCATAAAAGCAAATCAGTTGTCAAGCATCCAAATGTAAATCACGTGAGCATGGGGAGGTTTAACGGTCATAACCCTGAAAAACGGTCAAAAGTCATCTTTTTCCAATGTCATTGTAACTTTGAACAGTCACTAAACAAATTGTTGTAAGTCGAGGACCTGTCTGTCTGTCTGTCTGTCTGTCTGTCTGTCTGTCTATGTATCTATTCCAAAACAATGTACAACAATCCTTCCGTGTAGTTTTTTTTCTCAGTTCCCCTCTGTTCATTTT
The DNA here is from genome assembly GCF_049901735.1 of Notechis scutatus. Lineage (NCBI taxonomy): Eukaryota > Metazoa > Chordata > Lepidosauria > Squamata > Elapidae > Notechis > Notechis scutatus. The sequence continues at coordinate 7,911,222 of NC_142023.1, forward strand.
CTTTCTGTTTGGTTTTGCCTAGGGGTCATGGAACTTACCTTGGGGATGAGAAGTTGATCGCTTCGGTAGCTGGAGTTGTCGAGAGAGTGAACAAACTGGTGTGTGTCAAAGCATTAAAAACCAGGTGAGAAAAAGAATTTGTGCTCACAATATATGATCCTGTGATGACCCAGGGTGGGATACAAAATAAACACAGTCACAAAAAACAGGTGAAGCCCCTTTTATTCCTTCACTTTGCTTCCAAGCTCCAAATATCCTTGACGGAGGACAAAAAACTCCCACACAAACAGTTACAAGAAGAAGGAAAAAAGGAACACAAACCAGGCAAGATAAGGGCTGGAGGATGTCCACAGATAACACACGCTAGGAAGGATGCCAAACTCAGAGAGGAACCATAAACTAGAGATATTTCCACGCTTTGTTTCCAGCACTTGCCCATACGCATGTCTGTCCTCTTATCCAGTTGTCACAGCTGCAGCCCATGAAGAAGATCAAGGCCCTCTCCTCCCCAGTAGACCACGTCTCTCCCTTATCCTCTCCTCCCTGCATGCCCTAGGATGGAGAAGGGATGGGCCTGGGTCCTCCTCTGACTGCCCAGCTGGCCTCTGCCCTTCCCCAGCCTCCTCCACAACCTCCGGAGCCACACTTCCACTCCCTGTCGGCTGTTCCTCCTCTCCCTCAGAGTCAGTCTCCACCAGGAGCATGACAGATCCTGGGAATCGTAAGCAAGATTAAACTTCAACTCCCAGAATTCCCCAGCCAGCATGATGATAGATGATATATTGATAGCATGGCTGGCTGGGGGAATTCCAGGAGTGGAAATTCAGGCATCTTAAAAGTTACTAAATTGAGAAATACCGAGCTAAGCTTGTAAATTAAATTCATAATTCTCAATAGAGGGCTTTGAAGTGTCTGCTTGGTTATTGTAGCTCTGAGCTTTTCTTTCTGTTCTAGTTTTGACCTCTGATTTAATGCTGAAAAGTAACCCATAATCTCAAGGGGTTTTTAAAGATTAGCACATTTATTATGGCATAAGGTTACACGTTTCTCCCTTTAGCTGGGGAATTATTGAATAATGTTTCCTTTTGATTTTCTTGGCAGGTACAATGGTGAAGTTGGAGACATTGTGGTTGGGCGAATTACAGAGGTAATATTTTCATTTAAACATCCCTCCCTCCCTTCCATCTTCCTCCCTCCCTCCCTCCCTCCCTCCCTCCCTCCCTTCCTTCCTTCCTTCCTTCCTTCCTTCCTTCCTTCCTTCCTTGAAATATGCAGAACTGAAAGAATTCTGTAATTATTTCCAGTGGAAGTTCTGAACTTTTTTTTTTAAGCACCATGTTTCTACTGCTTTTCTGTCCTGTTGATTTGTCCACTGCATGGAACAATTTGTTAGGAATGTAAAATATAGGATAATAACTTCAAAAATAATGTCTGCCGAGGAATTGGTGTGGTTTAAGACAACCCATTGTAAGTCCAGCGCCTGCCAAATATTTCCTCTTTCAGCTCTTTGGATGGACAGCATTTTGAAGAAGTTTGGATTTAATTTTATATATATATATATATATATATATTTTAGGTTCAACAGAAACGATGGAAGGTAGAGACCAACTCTAGACTAGAATCCGTGCTGTTGCTCTCATCCATGAATCTTCCCGGCGGAGAGTTGGTGAGTGTATCCTCAGATGGTTGGAAATGCTGTTTTCATTGAGAAATGGATGGGATTTATATGGAGGGTTGTTTTGATTTTTTTAAAATTATGTGAGTTTTTTTTTTAAAATTCTGTGTCGACTCATAAAACATTTTGTGTACACGTTTTATAGTTGCCAACAGAAAGAAGGCAGGGGGGAGGGGAGTTTGAAAGAGCAGGCGGTAGTGTGGAATCGAAAGTACACTCCATTCATATTTTCTTCAAAGACTGATTAGATGACTGAAGCTTCTGCCGAGCAAAAATCTAATTGGAGAGCATGATTGATGACTCTTGGCTATGGATGTGTTTTGTTGGATGATACAACCAGAGGGGTGGGGGGGAAAGTAGGATCAAGGGTGACAGTGAATTACGTATCTCAGAGTTGGCTACACCCAGTTTAGTGCCGGACGTAGAATGTTAACTTCAAATAAATCCTGTTTAGTTTTGGGAATGTGGCTCGAGGCTCATGATTTAATTGGAGTAACTGCCGGAATCCTGACATTCTGATTTCAGATAGTTCTTGACTTATGACCACAATTGAGCCCAACATTTCTGTTGTTAAGTGAAACATTTGTTTAAGTAAGTTTTGCCCCATTGTATGACCTTTCTTGCCTCCGTTGTTAAGTGAATCACTGCAGTTGCTAACTTAGTAACTGCACCGGAGGCAAAATTCCTTGCGTGTCTAAATTGGGTCTCCAACCTTGGCAACTTTAAGCCTGACGGACTTTGCTGGCTGGGGAATTCTGGGAGTTGAAGTCCGCCAGGCTTAAAGTTGCCACAGGTGGAGACCCCTGGTCTACATCACACTTGGCCAAATAAAGTATTCAATTCAATTTGTTTTTATTCCCCAGAGACGTCGATCTGCAGAAGATGAGTTGGCCATGAGAGATTTCCTTCAAGAAGGAGACCTTGTCAGCGTATCCTTTCTTCAGAGCATTAGTATTTCCTTTGTTATTATTATTAACACGCTCTGATGCTAAGGAGTTCTACTCCCCCTCCCCACCTGAAAAGAAATCTGTTCCAAATGCAAAACACAAGCAGAGGAGAGGAGTTTCAGTTTCAGTTTCACAGCATCAACCAGCTTTAGTACAGAACAGTTGAGCTAAGCCCAGGCTCCTTGCTCACACAGCAAATACCGTTTCAGTTTCCAAACAGCCCTCAACTCTCTCACACCCTGACAGGACGCTAGCCAGATGAATACCGATTAAGCCTAACTCTAACCCGATGGCTGCTGGTAGGCAGAGGCAGAATTTTCCACCCCTTATTTTCCTCCCCAAAAACTAAGCCTGACCACATAGTTTCATAGTGAAGCGCGAGTATCAAGCTAGTACCAAACTAATCAAGTTTGGTCAATGATTCTCAGCCTCGGCCCCTCAGATAGCCTACATTTCCCAATCGCTTTAGCTCTCCCACCTGGCTAAGATGCTGGGAAGACCAACGCCGTCACTCTGGAAGGAGAAGTTTGAATAAGTTCAGCTCTTTGTCTTCATATTTATCGGGGGGTAGAAATGCCGGGGAAATCCAGGTGCGGTTTTATTTCCTTAAATGCTCCCGGCAGGCTGAAGTCCAAGCGGTGTTTTCCGACGGGGCGGTGTCGCTGCACACTCGAAGCCTCAAATACGGAAAGGTGAGCTTAAAGTTTTCTTAATGCGTTGAGAGAGGTCTTCGTAACGGGGAGCAGGAATGACTTTCGGGAACAGGAGGCAGAGCTGCAATCAAGACCACCCAAAAGGCAACAAATATTCTTCATATATCAAATATATAATATATATATTTTCCCCCCGGCCAGCTGACCCCCCCTCACCTTTTTACATTCCTCATGGCCTTCGTTTCTCTTTCCAGCTTGGCCAGGGGGTCCTAGTCCAGGTCTCTCCATCCCTGGTGAAACGGCAGAAAACTCACTTCCACGACTTACCGTGTGGGGCCTCCGTCATCCTTGGCAACAATGGCTTCATCTGGATTTATCCCACCCCTGAGCAGAAAGAGGACGAGGCTGGGGGCTTTGTGGCTAACCTGGAGGTGAGTTGAAGGCTCGGGGTTAGCGTGACCGAAGGGATTTCTAAACTTTGAGGAGCTCAGGAGGAAAGACAACCCCTCCCCCAATCTCTTGGCCTTCTGGGTTAAAAGCTTCCTTGGAGCCCTTTTTGTTTTGTTTTGTTTTTTTAAAAAAATACCTTAAATTATTCTGTTTTTAAATGTGTCGTTTATATTGATTAAATGGTACTTTGCGCAGAGCCCTTCTCCAAGGGAGATGAGTGATTAATAAGTGTGCTGAAGGAAGGAAGGAAGGAAGGAAGGAAGGAAGGAAGGAAGGAAGGAAGGAAGGAAGGAAGGAAGGAAGGAAGGAAGGAAGGAAGGAAGGAAGGGAGGGTGTTGTGGTTATTCGGCAGCAGGTGTGGACGGCTGAGGAGAGTGAGGACTCAGATGAGGGGCCAGGACCATTAGGGAGTGGACTGCTGCCTTCAGAGATTGTGGGGGCTGGCAGCAGCGATGAGGAGGTTCCCGAGGAGCCTGTGCCAAGTGTGCATGCGTGCAGGATTGCTCGTAGGAAAGAGCAGCTGCAACAGCACAGGCAACTAGGGAGTAAGGCTGCAAGGTCCCTTCTTCAAGAAGATAAAAGCCAGCCGTAAAACGAACGTTCTTTGCAGAAGGCAAAGACGTTTTGAAACTCCAACCTCGTGGACATTCCAGTATCCTGAGTTTGTATTTGAAGGTTCTTGCATTGCAAATTATTTCTTGTCTGTTATCTTTTGACAAGTCTCGCACAGCTTGGCAAGGCTTGTTGCTTATCACAGCTAATTATTTTGTAAAAGCATTAGAAGGTTTCTGTTCCCTTTGGATTGGGTTTGATTTGTTGGAAAAAGGTGTGGGTCACAACAGAGGGAGGGAGGGAGGGAGGGGAAGGAAGGTAGCATAGAAAAGGAAGAAAAGAAAGAAAAAGAGTGAAGAAGGAAGAAAGAAAGAAAGAAAGAAAGAAAGGAAGGAAGGAAGGAAGGAAGGAAGGAAGGAAGGAAGGAAGGAAGGAAGGAGAAAAGGAAAGAAAGAGCAAAGGGTGAACTTTTTCAACGCTGTCATAACTTTGGGGAAGGAAGGTAGCATGGAAAAGGAAGAAAAGAAAGAAAAAAGAGTGAAGAAGGAAGAAAGGAAAGAAAGAAAGAGAAAGGAAGGAAGGAAGGAAGGAAGGAGAAAAGGAAAGAAAGAGCAAAGGGTAGACTTTTTCAGCGCTGTCATAACTTTGAACCATTGCTGAATGAAGGTCGTAGGTGGAGGACTGTCTGAGTGCACCAAGCATGAAAGTGCTCAGGTTCTGTGTCCATATTTTCAGCCGGTGTCCCTGTCTGACCGCGAGGTCATCTCCCGCCTCCGAAACTGTATCGTGGCTCTGGTTTCCCAGAAGATGACTTTGTACGATACCAGCATCCTTTACTGTTACGAAGCATCTCTTCCTCACCAGGTAGAGCCTCTTGGGCACCAGGTCTCCGCCCTCAAGGTTACGGGGTTGGGTCGCATGCCCAAGTCCTTGGGGCAGCCTTCGGAAGCAGGTTTTTTTTTTCTCAACCTTGGCCAGGGGGAGACGGCTGGACTTCAACTCCCACAGGAGTCGCCCCGGCAGGAACGCCAGTTAGCAAGGGGGCTTGCAAGCCAGAGGTGGGGGAAGAGGGAAGCGTGACGTTTATCTGGATGTCTCCTCCTTTCCTTGCAGATCAAAGACCTTCTCAAACCAGAAGTGGTGGAGGAGATTGTGTTGGAGACACGCCAGAAACTCTTGGAACTGGAAGGATGATGGTAGCAAAGGAGGGGTGAGGAGCGGCAAGGATTCCTTCCTTCCTTCCTTCCTATCAATAACTCCTTCCTTCCACCCACCCATCTCATCCTTCTTCCCATCTTTCCTTCCCTCCCTTTCCTCCATCTTTTCTTCTTTCTTTTCTTATCCCATTCCATCCCACCCCTCTCTTCCACCCATCTCCTTCCCTCCTTCCTTCCTTTCCCAACCATCAATAACTCCTTCCTTCCTTCCACCCCCATCCATCCATCTCATCCTTCTTCCCACATTTCCTTCTTCCCCTCCTTTCCTCCTTTTCTTCCATCTTCTTTCCTTCCTTATCCCATTCCATCTCACCCCTCTCTCTTCCTTCTTCCATCCATCTCCTTCCTTCCTTCCTTCCTTCCTTCCTTCCTTCCTTCCTTCCTTCCTTCCTTCCTCGTATGGCCTGGTTGGGGTCCCCCCATTGTAGACCAAAAGGAGCGGTAGTTTCTTTGGCTCTTTTCTTCTTCTTCTTCTTCTTCTTCTTCTTCTTCTTCTTCTTCTTCTTCTTCTTCTTCTTCTTCTTCTTCTTCTTCTTCTTCTTCTTCTTCTTCTTCTTCTTCTTCTTCTTCTTCTTCTTCTTCTTCTTCTTCTTCTTCTTCTTCTTCTTCTTCTTCTTTTCTCTCTCTCTCTCTCTCTCTCTCTCTCTCTCTCTCTCTCCTCTCTCTCTCTCTCTCTCTCTGTGAATAACATCAAAAGCTCGAATGTCTCCTGCTGCATGACATCTTAACCTGGAAATATCATTGAGGAAGAGTCTAGACTCAACAGGAAGGATGCGTAGCAAGGAAGAGCTGCCCTAAGTCTCATCCTTCTTTTCCTCAAACAATCTCTCTCTACATTCCAGTTTTTTTTTAATTCCTTCTTTTTGGAAGTTTCCTCCAGCGTTTGTCCCTAGCCTGACAAAATACTTGGTTTTGAAGTTCAGCGTCGATCGAAAATCCAAACGTTGCACAAGAAAGAGATTTCTTAAGCACAAAACCATTCATTAGCACGAAAAGGACGTGATCTTAAAAAAGAGAAGCTACCCAGTTTCTGTGCCATTTATGTCTCTCCTGCTTAAACTGTGAATCTTAATGAAAGAAAAAATTAATCTTAATTAGAGAAAATGTTACAAGCCGCCTGGAATCACCTTTGAACGAGTTGGAAGGGTGTTTTAAATGTGTTGAATAAATAAATAAACTTTTACATTTCTATTTTTACGTCGTGGGTTTGGGCAGCTGAGAGAATTAGTCTCTCTGCTTTTTGGGGCAACAAATTGGAATTGCTGTCTTTGCAAACTTTGCCTGGGTTCAAATTGTGGGTGCTGCAAAAAAAAAAGGGGGGGTTGTGTTGAATTCGGAGAGAAACCAAATTCCCAAATTGTGTCCCATTTGCTCAGTTGTTTGGAAGAGGCAAGGATATTTTCTTGGGTCATCGATTGTGAACGCGGCCCAGCAAATTCCTCGAATTTTGTAGTAGCTGCAGTAGCTGAATGAAGCAATGAACGGTTAAGTCAAAAAGGTTTTAAAAATCCCTTTTCTTCCTCCTCTCTATGGGTTAAGAGCACCAAGTTAGAAATCTAGAGGCTCTGAGTTCTAATCCTGCCTTGGACGCAAAGCCAACTGGGTGACCTTGGTGCCAGCCACACACACACAGCCCTAGGAAGCAGGCAATGGCAAATTGCAAATTGCCATTTCTGAAATCTTGCCAAGGTTTTATTTTTCCAATTTTTGTCGTGAGAAATCAAGACTTAACCTGCATCAACCCTGCCTTAAAAAAAAAAAAAAGTAAAATATGTCGTCTTTCCCTTCTGGATGAAAATGACAGGAGAAAAATAAAAATAAATGGAATTTGTCTGCCTGGTTTTAAGGTGCAATTCGCCACAATTTATTGTTTCTACTTTTCAAAAGGGTTTTGTAGAAATTCATTACTGTTGCATCAGGACTTCAAAACAAAAATGGACTAAGGATACATTTGTTTCTTTATTTACATGTTAAACTTGTTTATTATATAATTTTTAGGATTCACTCTTGTGACAGTTAAGGCAGGACTTCCCAAAAACAAAACAACAACAACAACAAAAAACCAGCACTGGGATGCATTAGTTTCTTACATTTTTTAATATTTTTAAACGGGTGATTTGTTACAGAGATTTAGCTTTTAATTACAAATTAAATAAAATATAATGTCTGGGCATCCCTGGCGGAGGATGATGGGTGCCAGAGCCCAACACAACAAATGAGAATCGGGTTGGGAAAAGGCTTTGGGCTGCGGAGAATGGGATTCTTTGCTCAGCGCTGTGGATGATGGGGGTTGTAGTCCAGCGCCCTTGAGGTAAAGAGAGGAGAGGGTCGGCCCCGGCTTGGGGATGATGGAAAATGGAGGAGGATGGCAGTGGAGGGTGGGAGTCCTTGGGCCCATCCCTGTGCACAATGGGGGCTGTAGTCCAATGCCCACGAGGGGTTAGGGGTCGGCCGGCTGGGGATGATGGGCGATGGGAAACAGAGGCAGGTGAATGGTGGCAAAGCTGCACACGACGACGCTCGGCGAGGACGGCAGTGGAGGATGGGAACCTTTGTCCAGCTCTGTGTCCTTGAGGTAAAAGAGAAGCGCGGGGGGGGGGGCGTCTTTTCTGCCGGCTGGGGATGATGGAACCCGCCTTGCAGCGGCGGCGGCCTCTCCGGCGGCAGGGGAGGATGGGCTAGCGGGCTTAGGCGCCCACCCACTCAGCCACTGGCCTTGCTTGGCTCTCGCTCGCCGGGCTGCTCCTCCTCCTGCTGCTGCCGGGCGCCGCCCTCGCCCTCCCGCCGGCCCTCCGCAGCCATGGCCGCCGCCACCGCCGCCGCCGCTCCGGCTGCTCCCTAGGCCGGAGAGCCCGCCGGACGACCCCGCCAGGGCTCCCTCCACCAGCTCCCGGCACCTTCGGCTCCTCTTCTGCTGGCCTCGCCGCCCTCCGGGGCTCCTGTTTCCTTCCCTCCTTCTCCCTCCTCCCGCTCCTCCCTCGCCCCTCTCTTTTCCTTTATCTCCCTTCCTCCCTCTCCTCTCCTTTCCTTCTTTTTCTCTTTCTCTCCTTCTTTTCCCCCTCAACCTTCTTTCCTCGGCTTCACCATTTCATTTCAGCTCCCTTTTCTTTTCCTTTCACTTTCCCTTTCCCACTGCCTCAGACTTTCCTTCCTTCCTTCCTTCCTATTTTCGTTCCTTCCTTTTTTCTTTCCACTGGTCCCTCATTTTCTGATCTCAGCTTCTGACACATTTTTATTTCCTTTAGTTTTTCTCCCTTCCTTCCTTCCTTCCTTCCTTCCTTCCTTCCTTCCTTCCTTCCTTCCTTCCTTCCTTCCTTCCTTTTTCTTTCAATTGGTCCCTAATTTTGTGATCTTAGCTTCTGACGCATTTTTATTTCCTTTAGTTTTTTCCTTCCTTCCTTCCGTCCTTCCGTCCTTCCTTTCTTCCTTCCTTCCTTTTTTCTTTCCATTGGTCCCTAATTTTCTGATCTTAGCTTCTGACGCATTTTTATTTCCTTTAGTTTTTTCCTTCCTTCCTTCCTTCCTTCCTTCCTTCCTTCCTTCCTTCCTTCCTTCCTTCCTTCCTTCCTTCCTTCCTTCCTTCCTTCCTTCCTTCCTTCCTCCCCACTTTTTCCCAATCCTGTTTTTTCCTTTAACCTCCCACAGCATAATTCGAGGGGACCCCTTCAGACCTCCATTCTCAGGCTCCAAGTTCTCCTGTCTTTTCCTGCCGCTGCTGATATGACGCTGGACCCCCATCTTCAAGAGCTGACCGATCCCCCTCCCCAAACACCTGCTTTTGAGGACAACCTGGCCAGCACTGACCTGAGATGACCCTTCATGGCAACGCTTCCTTTCACCTCTTTCGCTTTCCGTCTCTTTGGACTAACCTCCTCCTTCCTTCAAGCACTTACAAATGTTTTTCTTCTCAGATACATCCGATCGTGGCTGGGTTTATTGAATTTATCTGCGAATATCGCCGCTTTTTCACGGTTTGGTCCTTGAAATGCCTCCTCCCCCCCGCATCAATTCTCAATTTACCTTCCTAGGAAATGTCCAAAGAACAGAATTGGGGCAGAAACAACAATCGAATGATGGTGGGGCCCATAAATGTTTGCATCGGACCTAACAGAACTGAACTATGCCCTTTTTCTTGCCTTCCTGTTACAGATGACAATTTGGGGGCTTTTATGCAGGGCTGGTGAACGACCAAAACAAAAACAAGTACAATTCTTGGACTCTGTTTTGATTCCGTTGGAATAAATACTTGAAGCCGCGGGGACTTGGCCTGCACTATGCCAGAAAAAAGGGACTTTTCTGTGGCTGTCTTTGTCCAATCTGATGAGCTCACCTTACCACAGGTGAAGTTGCAAGACGGAGCGAAGCTGGACCCTTTAAAATCCGGCCTGCTGACCGGATGGAAGTTTGCAAATTTACGCAGGGCTGAAAGGAAGAACGAGAGAGCGAGAGAAAAGCGTGCTTTTTTTTTTTTTTCCCCTTTGAAAGGCGACGCTGAAATTTCCCTGCCCTGTTAGGGAAGCCGGGCTGTGTGTCCCGTGGGAGGAAAAAAATCTATGGGTCAGCAACCTGGAAAAGTCCTGGGCGAGCAACGGAGGCCGAGTCTTCCCGCCTTGCACTTTATCAAAGGTGGGGTGAAGAAGGAAGCACCCTCAAAGCAAGGGGGCACCCATTGCAACGTCTTTCTGGAACACGGTAAGAAGCCTGGTTTGTTTTGAGCAGGGTGGGTGGGTTCTCAAGGCCCTGCTTAACCTGGCCAGGTGAATTTGCATGGGGTGGGGGGAGGAAGAAGGGGGGCTGAGCCTTTAAGACTGAATCTCCACTAGACCTCCACTCACGACCATGATTTGAACTGGCAACGGCACTGAAAAAAAGGGGGATTTACGGCCATTATTTCACACTTACGACCGTTGCAGCCATGGTTACATGATCGAAATTTGGGCGCTCGGCTCATATTTACGACGGTTGCAATGTCCTGGGGTCATGTCATTTCCCCCTTTTGCGACTGTCTGACCAACAGGGTAGCCAGAATCATTTAATAACTCTACCGTTCTCTTAACGATGGCAGAGATTTACTTAACAAACCGTGTCACACACACACACACAAAAACACATCATAAAGTCAGGTGCGAGTCACTTAACCATCCACCTGGCTTAGCAATGGGAATTTGGGTCCTAGTGTTTGTCATAAGTCAAGGACTTCCCTGTTTGTACATAATAGCTCCCACGCTGTTTGCATTTTTGTGTTACTCAAACCAGGTTTGAAAGAGAAGGAGGCCGTGATCACACATGTGAAAGGATGCTTGTTTGTGGCCTAATGTCACGATATGAAAGCTTGTGCCCTACACCTTGTTGTGATGTTTAAACTGGTTCAACCCCCAAAGTCATTCAACAAACTGTGGTTAACCTAAATAATGGCTTGAGCAATTGTTTGAACACAGTCGGTCTCTTGAGGTAGTTTTCAGGTTGGCCTGAAGAATGAAGGAAAAGAACAAAAACTTTGCCTGTGGTTATTAGGCGGGGGAAAAAACCTGAATAAACGAGGAAAAGGAAGTTGTGAAGATGCAACCCCGATCTCCGTAAGCTATCACAAACTTGGGATTTGTATGATACATGAAAACAACCACAACAGGAGTTAGTGCGATCTCCTTGTTGAATTACTTCTGAGTGGGGTTTAATTTGCTTTCATTGCAAGCCTGGAAATAAAAAGATTTGAGCTACTTAGTAATCATTGAATCAGCTGGGTGATTAGTTTGGCTCCAGACACATTTCCCTTATTTATTTATTTTATTAATTTATCTCTTCCTATACATATAGGAAGTTAATTCCCGCTTCTCGAGTCAGCTGAAACCTGGGATGGCGCTGGGAAAGAGAATCGGGGTTTGGGAACTGTAGGAGTTGGAAAATTGAATTTTGGGCGGATTAATTAAAACACTTTCATAAGGGGAAGGTGTGTGTGTGTGGCTTCTCAAATTAGCTTAAGGGAGAGAAGAAAATGGGACAGTGGTTTGGTTATTGGCTGGGCTGAATCATTTTGGCTTGATCTGGATTGGGCATGCTTGGTTTAGGGCATTGTGGCTTGTAAACCAGGTTTGTGGTATAACATGATGTGAGACAGCGCTTTGCAAAGCAAACCATGATTATTTTAAAGCTGGATTGTCGAGAGAGCCCTTCTGGGACTGTTGGAAGAAGAAGAATCTTATTTTTTGTTTTTTCCTCTCCTGTTCTTGTCCTTTTTGCAAAAATGGCAGACCTGACGTTGGTGGGTGTTTTTGAGTTTTTTCCTTGATTAACAAATACATTTCCACCCCAGAGCCTTCAAGGGGCTTGAAAAACAAGATTTTGTTCTTCTTCTTCTTCTTCTCATGTTCACATGACTTCCACAGACCTCTTTCCGCCTCTTTCTCAGCTTTGGCTGTCCTCTTGCAACCATGGGACGATGGCTCAACCCAACCCTTCCTGGGTCTTTGCAAGGAGGCGAACTTTTGACTTTGGTTTCTCTTTAATTCACGGGTTCAGAGGAGGATCCGTTTTCCCAAATTAATTCTGTAAACAGCTGCCCAAGCCAAGCCTCGGCCTTGCGGTTCAACTCTCTGGTTTGTGCGTCTCATTTTTGGCAGCCTCATCCTCTTCTCCAGGGAGACCTGGACTACGTCCGAAATCTTGAAATATGGATTGCTTTGTGGTTTGATCCTTTCGTAGGAAGCACAGAGAAGCACGTTTGATTCTCTGTCTTGTTTCTCAGGGATGTTCTCGCTAGGATTAACTTTTCCTACCTTAAAAACGCACTTCTTGTGGTCCGAACGCACAAAGTCTAATAAGCACGCCCACAAAAACACACAATTATCCTTTCATTTGGATAGCCAGCAGTGTTCTTCTTGCCTCTTGATTATGTGGGTAGTTAAGACTCTGGGTTTGAGTTACAGATAATTTCCACCAAGTGGGATAACAGCAAAAGCAAATATAAGATTGGTGCCTTGGGTTTCAGCCAGTCCACGTTGCCCTGGTGTGACTCGGAGTTCACAAGGCGGTTAAGGTTATCTTGGCATCTGAAAGTTTTAAAAAGGATGAAGGGGAAGTGATTTATTTATTTATTTTAAATTGGCTTCCTGGCGATGACACAGACACATTCATCTTGATGTTTCTGGCAGGGGCTTAGAAGCATTTTTCTTTGCAATATTTTTCAGCTTCCTGGTTTAGTTTTCCCCCCCCTACTGTTGGGATCTCTTGGTGGTGTTCTTTTCACTCCTAATCTAAAGGTGGAATTTTCCTTCAAGGGGCAATAAATTTCCTTTCAGTTCTAATATTAGTGCTAAAAGTTTATCAAAGTAACATTGGTCTAACAATGGAACAATCCATCGTTGGAGATAATGGCTTCTCCATCTCTTCAGTTCGCTAGTTCTCAAAGAGAGTCTTACTGATTTGTGGAGGGTTGGACTAGATAACCCTTGGGGATCCATCCAGCTCCACAACTTTATGCTTCTCTCTCTTTTGGAGGAGAGATTTTGAAAGTTGCAGGCAGAAAAAACTCCCGATCCAATAATTTTTAAGCCAACTCCATTTTCCTGTTGAAACACACACCTGGATGCTCTAACATCCATTTACCGAATGGAACATTTATCATTCTTTCGAAAGTTGCTTGCACTTTAATATCTTTGGTTGGGGAAAATCCTGAATTTTTTCCCAGCAGAAATAAACTTCTGTAGCATCTCCTCAGCATATGTTGGTAAAAATTCTATTTATCCTAATTGATCAGGGAGGAAAGAAGTCTATAACTTGAAAGAGAGAAATAAGAAAAAAACAACCTATACCAATTAAAGATCAGCCCAAACCTGGTTAAACCTCATGAGAACCATTGCCTGGTTTTACAAAATAATCTCCCTGAAGCGGTGGTGGGTGTTTTTTTTTTAATGCTTTTCAGTTATTTAAACCACCCAATCGCTCCCTATTCAGCCTTGCTGTTTTATGAAGCTTTGCACGATAAATAACACCTTAAAGTAGAATTTTGAATTTTGAATTCCGGTTCTAGGAATGGCCAAGTTTGCACCTGGGCCTCGTAGCTCTTTCCAATTGCAGAAATGCTGGTGGGTTTCTCTCTTTTTTGAAAGAAAAGCAAAGTTGGTCAACTTTTATTCCTTCCGCTTTATATTCTTGTGGGTGCAGTTTAGTTTCTGTGGAAATAGATTTTTCTTCTAACGATGTGCAGGCTATTAAGAAGAGTGATGGATGGCACACCAGATGGTAGCTTTCACAACTGTTGTTGGGATGTGAGATTTCATTGAGTTCACCTTAGTAGCTTTGATGGGTCGAACCTTGTACATTTTCACGTGGTGAAATTAACGTTATTTGCCAGAGTTACACAAAGAGACTGATGGATGTTGATGTGCTTTTGATGTTATTATATATGTTGATAGCAGCAAGAATGCACAAAAATGGAAGGACGTTTTGATTGCTACAGTGGATGAATGGCTACCAAAGTTGATGGGATTAGCAGCGGTGGCTAAATTGACTATTTTGATTAAAAAAAGAAAAAGAATACAATTAACTTTGCTTTTGCTTGGAAACCGCTTCTGGACAGGTGCAGAAAATAAAGCAAACCTTCATTTGTGGTTTTGGTTTTGTTGTTATAGAAATGACTAGTATATACAAGTTTGAGGTTTTATGTTACTACTGCATTATTCTAACTGCGCCAAAAGAAGAGTCAGAAGTCAATACTAATAGCCCAAGGATTTCTCTGTACCAGGAGAGATCTGACTTGTTAAATAAAACTTTTTTTCCAAACAGTAGATTAAATCCTCTGTTCGATTTAATGGACGTTCTGATTTAATGGACCCCTATTTCACACATTAGTCTATTAAAGTGAACACTTTCAATTTGTCCTTTAAGATACGTTTAGCAAATAGCCCAACAGCCAAAGGACTTTCATGCAAGGATTTCTCTGTACCAGGAGAGATCCGACTTATAAAAATAAAACTTATCCCACACTGTTCCAAATAGTAGATTAAATGATCTTTTAGATTTAATGGATGGTCTGATTTAACGGACCCCTATTTTACACATTAGTCTGTTATAAAAACTGAGCATTTAGCAAATAGGCAGCAGGCTTTCGTGGAAGGATTTTTCCACACCAGGAGAGATCCGACTTGTAAAAATAAAATTTTTCCCAAGACTATTCCGAATGATACTTTAGAGTTTTAAGAAGGCTCAGTGAATTGCATCATAGTTGAGATCCTCTTCCAACAATGCTGGAAATATGCAAGCTTAGGAAATTGTTTTTAAGTGAGTCAGACTGTGGGCTCAGATGCTGGGGAGGTCACATTGTCCCACAGTGACACTTGCAGATATATGACTGGAGCCTGTCTTAACTCCCCCAAACTGGAGATGCTGGAGATTTAAGACAGAGGTCTTTCTATATGGGTGGGGGGCAGTTGGGGAGGGAAGGATTTCAGGCCAAAGCGCCCCTTAAGGAAACAAAACTGAAGTGAACGTCTTTCAATGAAATTAAATGGAAGTTTGGTTACTGGTGGGCTATTGCTTAGAGAAGCTTGTAAATAACTTTGAAATGAATCCCCCGGGGTTTTTTATTTTAAGAGTAGTGGGGGTAGTGGGGTCACTTTGTCTCTTCGGTAGGCCATGCTGCAGAACACAGGCAAGGTCCCCCCCCACCCACTAAATTTCGTTTTCTTTTGTGTTGATTGGACTGCGCCGTCCTCGACTTATGACCACGATGATCTGTTGCTAAGTGAAACGGTTCCTCAGTGAATTTTGTCCCGTTTTGCGACCTTCCTTACGACTCAGCAGAATCAGAGCTGCAAGGTGGTTAGGACAGCCAAACTCAATAAAAGACGTTTTAGCCTTCCTGTGAAGTCACTTCCTTAATAAGAATAAGAGAGTTGGAGTTGGAAGGGACCTTGGAGGTCTTCTAGTCCAACCCCCTGCTCAAGCAGGAGACACTATCCCAGTCCAAGCAAATGGTTGTCCAATCTCTTTTTAGAAACTTCTAGTGTTGGAGCATTTACAACTTCTGGTGGCAAGCTGTTCCACTGGTTAATGGTTCTAACTGTCGGGAAGTTCCTCCTTAGTTTTAGGTTGCTTCTTCTCCTTGATTAGTTTCCATCCATTGCTTCTTGTCCTGCTTTCAGGTGCTTTGGAGAATAGCTTGACTCCCTCTTCTTTTGGGGCAGCCCCTCAAATATTGGAAGACTGCTATCATGTCCCCCCCAGTCCTTCTCTTCCTTAAACTAGACAAACCCAATTCTTTGTACGTAATTCGTCTCCATTCCCTTAATCTTCTTGGTTGCTCTTGGCCTTTGTTTCTTGCTCTGGCCTACTTCCTGGGGCCGACCCACAATGAGGACTTGAAACGTGGTTCCTCCAGTTGCAGTCTGCTGACTTCATCCAGGTCGTTTTAAAAAAAAAAATTGGTGTGACTTCCTCCTTGGATTTAACAACGTTATGTGAATAAGTACATTTGGCAACAATTTTTTTTTTTAGGAAGCATTACGTTCCTCACCCCTTGGCTTGGGAAAGGGTTCCTGGGCATCACACAACTTCCCCCCTCAAAATTTTTTTCACAACGTGAAACAATTCCATTGTTTTAATCAGCGGATCCCCAAACACGGAAGATGCAGCCTGCATTTTCTAACCCCCTTCACCAAATTGGAGCTGCCAGGAAGGGAGGGTCTCTGCATTTTGGGGGGCGGGGGGTAGGGATTTGGGGAAAGGGTCACCCCTGCAAAATGCACAGTCAGGCTTATAAATATTTATCCTTATCACTGCTGAGTTGCACATTTGCTTGGGTTTGGCAGCAGCAAAGGAGAGGATAAATATATTGATTTTATATCATTTCATTTTCTGTTTTTCCTGGGGAAGCGCTGAGCAAATACGTTCGCTGCTAGAGGAAGAAGGAATTCACGTTTCCTTTTGTCACATTTTGATCTGTTTCGGCTTCTCGGATGAAACCGGTTTCCTAAAAAGCTTGAGAAATCTGGTGCATAAAAGCGTAGAGTTTGTTGGCTCACCCAAGTGAGATCTCCAGGATTGCAGGCACAGGAAGTCCTCAACTTAAACCACAACTGAGCCCTGAATTTCTAAAATGTATAGATTAACAACCCCGTTGTTGACTGAATCCAGATTCCCCTTTGACATTGCCCTATAGTGGGCCGCCAGAGGGGATCATGTGACCTTGGGACGCTGCAACAGTCACAAGTACATGCCAGTTGCCAAGCCTCTGAATTTGCATCACGTGACCACAGGCGGGATGCTGTCATGGTCATAAGTGTGAAATACGGGATAAGTCATTTCTTTCAGTGCCGTTGTAACTCCTAAACAAAACGGTTGGAAGTTGAGAACCACCTGCACCGAACAACTCAAGCAAAAGGCAGGAGGGCAAATGGGAATATCTCAAAGGATAAAATTAAGAAGAGGCATCACTAGAAATTTTAATGGGAGGTGTAACTTTGCAGCTCCTTTCCGGACTCGGTCCTTTCTCGACATAATTCTGAATTAGAAGCATCTGTAAATTCAGCATCCTTCACTTAACAGTCATTGACTTAAGAACCCTACCCCCCACCAAAGAAAAAAATGTAAAATTGCACACAATGGTGTAGGGTTTCCTGCCTAGGGAGGGGGTTGGACTAGAAGACCTCTCAGGTCCCTTTGAATTCTGTTATTCTATTCAAATGTACACAAGTGAATCAACTGTCTTGCTTAGCAGTGAAAAAAATCTACTCCCAACTGGGGTCATAAGTCAAGCACAACCTTACCTGCCTTGCAAGTTTGGCCTGAGAAATTTTGCTTTGTGGCGTTTTAAATACCGCTTTGCTCTCAAGGGGAGCTTGTGCATTTGTGTGGCTGTGAAATTGACCACAGGGTGGCAGGAGGGGTCTATACACAGAAACAGCGAAAGGATGGCTTGAGACGTTCCCTGGTCACGCAAAAGGTTTGGTACAGTTTATGTCAGGTTTTTGGAAAACTGGAATGACCAAATTTTGGAAACTCCCATCCTTAATTGCTCTCAGAGTCAGCTTTGCTGATCTTTGAAATATTTGGAATTCAAGTAAGAGGTCATTGCGAGTGCTCCTTGTCTTACAATGAAGGGAAGGGAAGGGAAGGGAAGGGTAGAGTAGAGTAGAGTAGAGTAGAGTAGAGTAGAGTAGAGTAGAGTAGAGAAAGGAAGGGAAGGAAGGGAAGGGAAGGGAGGAGAAGAGAAAGAAGGGAAGGAGAAGAGAAAGAAGGGAAGGGAAGGGAAGGGAAGAGAAGAGAACGAAGGGAAGAGAAGAGAAGAGTAGAGAAAGGAAGGGAAGGGAAGGGAAGAGAAAGAAGGGAAGGGAAGGGAAGGAAGAGTAGAGTAGAGTAGAGAAAGGAAGGGAAGGGAGGAGAAGAGAAAGAAGGGAAGGGAAGAGAAAGAAGGGAAGGGAAGAGAAGAGAATGAAGGGAAGAGAAGAGTGAAGGAAGAGAAGAGTAGAGTAGAGTAGAGTAGAGTAGAGTAGAGTAGAGTAGAGAAAGGAAGAGAAGAGAAGAGTAGAGTAGAGAAAGGAAGGGAAGGGAAGAGAAGAGAAAGAAGGGTAGGGAAGTGGAAGGGAAGAGAAAATAAAGAACAGATTAGAATATAAAGAATAGAGTAGAGTAGAGTAGAGTAGAGTAGAGTAGAGTAGAAGGGAAGAAAGAGAAGAGAAAATAGAATAGAACAGAATAGAATAATAACTTTATTGTCACTTTGAGCGTACACTAATCAGCATACATTAAAACGAAATTTTGTTGCACGCAGCTCTCAAAGGGTCACCACCTCCAATATACACCACACCGTGCCAAAATAAATAAATACAAAATTATGTATATACCGACATATATGACACAGAGAAACAACACAGTCTAGTTCGGTGCTCCATCAACTGGAGGCTTTCTGTAGAAGAGATTGGTCAGCCATGTCCTGGCACGGGCAGAAGGTTGGTCTAGAAGGCATCAAAAGGCCCCTTCCAACCTCCATATTATTCTATGCTCTACGGAGGTCCCTAACAGCGTAGCCATTTTCTTCCTCTGCAAAAAAAAAGGCATCTCCAAAAAGATGCCTTAATCAGATTCTGGGTTTACGAATGCTTTCTCTCTCCTTTCTTATCTTTTGGGTCCGATCCGCAGAATTACATTTGCACAAAACAATTTTTTCTTTCTTTCTTATTAAGACATTTCTTGGTGGGGTTTGCAGGGCTTCCAGAAACAAACCACAGTCTTAAACCTGCCAATTAATTGCATCAATGTTCAAAAGCCTGACACGATGGAAAAATTGTGTTTTTCTGCAGCCTCTGGGGCATTTATATTGTTTTTATTCTATTCTGTTTTTCTGTATTGTCAGCTACCCACTCAATTGAAACGAGCGGCCATACAAACGTTTGAAGGTGCATAAATAAAATGTTCTTTTTTTGTTTTCAATTTCTCACCCACCCAGTGTCACCGTGCCTGGGAGTCGTCTGGCATGCCCAATTTAATAAATAACAATAATAAGAATGAATAAATAAAAACAACTGGTTTGTAAGAAATGGATTTTTTAAAAAAGAAGATATTTTCATTTTCTTCTGCTGCTGGAAGAAAATAGTTTCCTGTTTGTGATGGTGTTAATTGGATGCTTTCTACTTTTGAAAGACCTCTTTCGTAGCAGATAATTTTGGCACTTATTTGATTAACTTTGGTCTCTTTAGTTAATAGGAAGCACTGCTTCAAATTAATTACAGCTAATCCTCACCTTGTGACCTTTAATGGAGCCCGGCCAATTACGGTTGTAACTCGTGACAGTTATAAAAGCAGGTCATCATGTGATTCTCTTGAATTAATGATCCTTTTTGGGGCGGCCGTTAAGAGAACCCTGTGGTGGTCCTTAAGTGAAGCCATGGTTCCATGTTGGGCTGGTTTTGCCCAAAACCGGAAGTAAAACATCATAAATTGCTGTCAGGCTCTTGTGGGACACTGCAAATAGTCCTTGAATTAGGACCACAATTGAGCCTGACATTTCTGTTGCTAAGTGAGACATTCACTAAGTGAGCTTTGCCCCTTTTTACGACCTTTCCTTGCTGCCGTCGTTAAGCGAGTCACTGCAGTTGTGTTCCGTCAGTCCCATGGCTTTTAAGTAAATTTCCCCATGGACCCCACTTATCAGAAGGTTGCAAAAGGGGAACGCGTGAGCCGGGGACACTGCAATTGTCATAAGTACATGCCAGTTGCCAAGCTTTTGAATTGTAACATCAGACGGTCATTAAACCAATGGTTGCAAGTCGAGAATTAGCTGCAATCACAATTTAAAAACAGTTTTTAGGGCCCTTTTCATTATGACTTGGCCAAACTGATTTCAGGCAACAATTTCTCATAGTTTCCCTTATGCCCCTGACTGCTTTCCTTAATGGAGCTTTGGAATATTCAGAATTTATTTGGAATATAGAAAGAAGATGGAATATGGTCTAAGAAATGCAGTTGGAGGTATAACTGAAGCTATTAAAAATTCCTTTCGGATAATGGGCCTCTTTCTCTCTCTTTTGGGGTTGTTTTTTTTCCTTTTCTTTTTGCCTGTTTTTGAAACGTCTTGATAATGAGTACGTTCTCCTGACACCAGCTAATTAGATCTCCTTTAAGTGACTTAATTAGGGGCTGCTTTAAAACTTGAAAAGACAGAGAGAGGAACGAATAACCATCTGTTCTGCTCCTACCCCTTCAGTCTTCAAGGCAATCAACTTTACTTTTCTTTTTTTTTTAAATTTTATTTTCCTGGGCCTGACTGGCAAAGGAAGCCTTTGATCTCTGGCTTTTTTAAAAGCAAGGGCATGCAGACTAAAAGAAGATTAGCAGGGGTTTGGTTTTCCTGCTTTTTGAGGCTGGGGGCCGCTGGGAGGAATTTCGAGGCCGTTTCATAGCACAATAGGGCTGGAAGGGACCTTAGAGGCCTTCTAGTCCAACCCCCTGCCCAAGCAGGAGACTCCCTACCCTTCTGGACAAATGACTGCCCAGTCGCTTCTTAAAAACCTCCAGTGACCCACAACTTTTGGAGGCAGCTGATTAAATCTTCTCCCTGTCAGGAAATTCCTCCTTAATTCCAGATTGCTTCTCTCCTTGATGAGTTTCCATCCGTTGCTTCTTCTCTGGTGCATTGATTTCCCCATTCTTTGGGGCAGCCCTGAGGGTGCCGCGTTGAGGAATTAAGAGGCAACGGAGGAATTTAGAGGTTTTGCAAAAGAAAAAAGAAAAGAAAAAATACAGAGGTGGAGGAAGCAATTTTGACTTGTCTGGAGGTGGATGCAAATCTGGTTGGATAGAAGGAGGATCTGTAATTGGAGCAGACCCGGGGAAAATTAATTGGCTGAGCTGTGGGTCAATCTTTCCAGAATTGTGTTGTCGTCCCCCCCACCCCCGTGCTGCACTTCTCTTCCAGCTCTGACATTTAGTTCCTGGCTGACATAAGACATTGGTGTGCGGTTTAGTTATCTATAATTATCATTGTGTCTAAATATATCTACCTTTCTGCTTTCCTGCAAATGCGAATGCTTTGCTCAGAAAACCAACTGATTTATTTAACAATTGCAGTGGTTCGCCTGACAATTATGGCCAAGAGGTCATAAAATTGGGTGCGAGACTCGCTTAACAGCTGCCTTGCTCAACAATAGTACTTATTCTTCCCCCTAGGGCCATTGTCACTTCGTTTGTAACAAGTCCAAGCTAGAGGGAGATGGGGTGATCTAGAAATGAGAAATATAAGCATCCTGTTTTCCCCAAAATAAGACCCGGTTAAGATTGTCAGCCAGACGGACGCATTTAGTACCACATTTCCCTGAAAATAAGACCTAACTTGAAAATTAATATAAGACCCGGTCTTATTTTCGGGGAAACACGATAAATATAAATAAACTTTGGATGGTCACCGAACGAGGGATTGTAAGGACAGTTCATTTAGTGATTGTTCCAAGTTACAGTGGCACTGAAAAAAAGCGATTTATGACCCTTTTTCACACTTACGACCACTGCAGCACCTCCTATGGTCAAGTCATCAAAATTTTGGACCTTTGGCAACTGACTCATATTTACGACGGAATGAGATGTGGTCCCCTTTTGTAATTTCTGCCAGGCGAAGTCCATGGGGAAGGCAGGTTCACTTAACAACCGGCTTACTCTCTGAACCGCTGCAGTGATTCACTTAACAACCACGGCAAGAAAGGTGGTAAAAATGGGGCCAAACTCACTTAACGACTGTCTGGCTTGGTGGTGGAAATTTTGGGCTCAACCAGGATCATAAGTCGAGAATGACCTGCACAAGGAGTGTGAAAATCACTAGCAAGCATGCTTTTCTTTCACATGGTTTATTCCAGGGGGTTTGGAAACGGTTTTCTTGCAGAGATGTTGAGGAGTGGGCTGCATCCTCCCCCCCCAACCCCGCTTGATGGAAGTTGATCAATCTTCCTGGCCCTTTTTAACAAGATAATCTTTCCAGCCACGGATTGTATCGGAATAATCAAGCTTGGAGTTTTGGCAGCCGCTCACCAGCCGATTCTCCCTTATTTGCCTCTACTTGTTACACGAGTCACACATTAAATAAGTGATGGCCTGTGAAATCGATCATGCGCAACCGAGAACATTTGGACTGGCAGCCAAGGGCAAGATTTGCTCTTAATTCTTCACTCGTGGCAGGCAAGTGAGCGAGCGACAGAAGAGCCAGGCTAGGCTTGTGCAGAAGGCCAATAAATCCAGTTCTGTGCAGATTTTGCACGCTCGTTCATTCATTGCCTGCATGTTCGTGCAACCGGGTTACTTTTATGCATCGTGGTGATCATAATTTGTTGCTTTTCAGGAAAGGGAGGTTGGCCTCAATGGATAGGTCTAGTTTCATGAAGAGAAGGATTAGGGGTGACATGATAGCAGTATTCCAAATATTTGTGGGGCTGCCCCAAAGAAGAGGGAGTCAAGCTATTCTCCAAAGCACCAGTAGGCAGGACAAGAAGCAGCGGATGGAGGCTAATCTAGAAGAGAACCAATCTAGAACTAAGGAGACATTTCTTGACAGAAGAATAAATCACCTCACCTCCAGAAATTATGGGTGCTCCATTGCTGGAGGTTTTCAAGAAGAGATTGGACCACCATCTATCTGAAGTGATACAAGGTTTCTACCCGAGCAAGGGGGTTGGGCTAGAAGATCTTCAAGGCCCCTTCCAAATCTGTTATTCTTCCAAGCTCTCTTCCAAATTAGGAAGCTGAGTTTGGGGATGGGTCTACCCAACTTCACGGCTCACACAAGGCCTGATGCATCTGGGAAGGTGGGAGGGTTGAGTTCCTTCTGAGTCATCTCCCTCAAATCGATGTGTCACCAACCTAGCCCAGCAGTGAGTCAGGGAGGCAGGCAAGAGGTGTTGGGTGACGTCTTTGGTGAGAAGGGAGTTTT
Source organism: Notechis scutatus (assembly GCF_049901735.1). Taxonomy (NCBI): domain Eukaryota; kingdom Metazoa; phylum Chordata; class Lepidosauria; order Squamata; family Elapidae; genus Notechis; species Notechis scutatus. The sequence continues at coordinate 7,934,123 of NC_142023.1, forward strand.
GTGGTTGGAAGAAGGAGTTTGTGGAACGTCAAAATGGGAAACCCACAATGGAGGGACGGTGGAAGGAGAGGGATCTAGCAGAGATCCCCTTGTTTGCTTAGACTAGAGCAAGGGTCTTCCACCTTGGCAGGTTTAAGACTTGTGGACTTCAATGCCCAGAATTCCCAAGCTAACATGACTGGAGGAGGAATTCTGGGAGTTGAAGTCCACCAGTCTTAAAGGTGTCAAGTTTGAAGACCCCTGTCTTAGAGAAACCTTTTATGGAAATCCCTAGACAGGAGAGGCCCACAGAGAAGCATGCTTAGAGAAACACCAAGTTGTACATCTACAGTTCATTTAGTGACCATCTTGGAGTCACATGATCCCCTTTTACGACCTTCTGGTTTGTTTGCTTTTTTTGTAAAGTTTTTTTAAAAAATAAATAAATAAATATACATCAATACCGTTTCATGGATAATGTGGCGTCTGGGTGTCATTAATTTTGATACAAAAGTAATATTGGTACAAATGAAAATGACTACATTCATCAGACTTACTAGTGATCTAGTGTTGTTACAGATATCTGTATCAGCACATAATCCTTCATTTTTCAATTATTCCATAGTTGCTACATCCTTCTAATAGTAATAGCATTATTTTGTCTCCCCTGGTCCTTTTCTTCACTAGACTAGCCAGGCCCAGTTCCTGCAACCATTCATCGCATGCTTTAACCTCATCATCCTGGTTGCTCTTCTCTCCACTTTTTCTAGAGTCTCAACATCCTTTTTATAGCGTGGTGACCAAAACTGGATGCAGTACTGTAGGTGTGGCCTTACTAAGGCTTTATAGAGTGGTATTAGTACCTCACTTGATCTCGATTGTATCCCTCTGTTAATGCAATTTAGGATTGCAAATTTCAAGTCTGGAGGCATAAAGTATTGTGTTGCGAGTAGTATATGTATAACAATATTCCCCCTATTTCTAATTTTTTAATCTAATTTTTAGTACAGCCAATCTTGTTTCACCCTAAAAATAAGATTTGTATCAGTTGATACGTAGGGGATCTTCCTCACCCATCACACACCCATCTTGGGGTACATTCCCCCCCGCAATCATTTCCCCTGCCTGGTTTCTTCCCAGCAATTACCGTGTATTTTATCTGGAAGCAGCAGCCTGTAGCTATAAATTTGGGGGAAATTCATTCCCAACCTTTATTAAGCTCCACATAATAGGTTCCGCTGCTCAGACATACATTCATTAAGCAGAATTAAATGAGTCCTGCCAGCCATTAGCAAAAGAGCTAATAACCTTGCTGCGGGAATATGCAGCAGATTGGAATAAATGAACAGCAGCATCCGCGGGCCCAGAAAGAAGGAAAAGGAAAAAAAAAAACTTTAAAAAAAAAGCAAAGAAAAGAAAAAAAGATGACTGGCACACAAATGGAATAACTTCACGGAATGGTGTGAAATTAATTTCCTCCTTTAAAAAGGAATCGAAAGACCCGGGGTGGTTAATTAGCATGAATGTAGAATCCCTCAAAAGATTTAGACTGACAATTTTGGAAGGACCGTGATGACTTTGTCAAAACAGCCACTTTCAGGAGAAGACTGGTGCTGAGAAGTGATAGGGTCCCTTTGATGAAATAGACCAAATCACTCTCTTATCCCACTCTAAATACAGAATAACAGAGTTGAAAGGGAACTTGGAGGTCTTCTAGTCCAACCCCTTACTCAAGCAGGAGATCCTATACCTCAGACAAAATGGTTATACGGTCTCTTCTTGAAAACCTCCAGTGTTGGAGCAACCAGAACATTTGAAGGCAAGTTGTTGCACCGGTTAATTGTTCTCACTGTTTGGAAGTTTGTCTTTAGTTCTAGGTTGTCCTTCTCCATGGTTACTTCTTTTTCTTTTAAAGTTCTTTTCAGCTATAAATCCAGATTTCTAGGCAATTCAGGGTGAGCCACACAGCTTGGATCGTCCCATTTTTCCCTTGCTAATGGTTCTTCTGTGTTTTCAAATTTTCCAATTTTTTATGAATGAATGAATCAAATCCTGAAGACCCCAATTTCCTTCCATCGTTTTCTGCAGGGGAGAGAACAATATTTCAGCTTGGAAATAATCCATCAAGCATGAGGTTTTTTTGGGGGGTCGCTGAGATTTTTTTTCCTCCCCAACATTCACCAAGCTGAAAATATATTCTCTGCTGTTGTGGAGAATTGCTCTTTTTAAGTTTCAACCTGAGTCACTTTGATGAATGTTTTAATTTCTTTATTGGGTAGATGCGACATAATGAAAATCAGTTTAGGGCTGAACGCCAGCCGACTGGGGAAATTTTTTTAATTATTCCCTTTGCCCTTTTCTCCCAATGCATGTTGTTTTCTCTTGCTTCGACTTTCGCATGTGGTGTTTTAACTTTGCCAGCATTAAGGTAGCTAAAATATAAAACTCATTTCACTCTTGAATGCGCTGTTGATGTATGTAAAAAATATGTTCAAACCATTTCAAAACTACGGAATTGTTTCATGCGCAGAAAGAAATAGAAGCAAAGTATTATCTTTTTGGAATTTCTTGATTGTTTCGAAAAAGGATCCAGGCTGTCCTGTCCCTGAATCATTTTTTTCACTCCCGTTTTTAACGCCATTGTTTATGAAGATGATTTGAAAGATCATTACCAAGGACGGCTTGTGATAAATTATTGAAACCCTAAAACGCAACCCGGCATGAATAAATAATAAAGTCATTGATTTAAGTTGTATAATCCTAACGGAAAATGTGTTGACATTACAGCATTGCAGAAATTGCTAGGTTTTGTATGGTCGGAAATACAAATGGGGTATCGAAATGGGTTCCCTTCAAATTGTAAAGCCACCATGACCCTGCTAAAAACTTCCTTTCTTCTTTGTAATCAGTATGGGAGGGGGAAAAACCTTGCTAGAAAGGTGCACAAGTATACAGTTGAGCCCAAAATGTCCATTGCTAAGCAAGATAATTGAGCTCAGTGACGGTCATACATCAAGGACTCTGCCTGCATTGCTTTTAAAGCGAATGCACCTAAGTGAAATTAATAGAGGAGAGGAGAATGGAGTAGAATTAGAACTGAAGAGAATAGAATAAATAGAATAGAATAGAATTCAAAATGAATAGAATAGAACAGAAGAGAGTAGACTAGAATACAAGAGAAGAGAATATAGAAGAGTTGGGTTGGTTGGGTTGGGTTGGGTTGAGTTGAGTTGGAACGGAACTTGGAGGTCTTGTAGTCCAACTGGGATGACTGATGCAGTCTCAATTCTTAAGAATTTTTAACATCGCAGTTGTGAGTCACTGTTTCTTCTTCCTCCCTGTTTTGATGATTAAACCTAGCCAGTGGGCAGGCTCAGATTCCCAATCATCTTAATTGTGTCATGCTTGCCTATAAAGCATTGTGCGTTTTAAAAATGATCCCTGATGCAATTTTAAAGAAAAAAAATTAAATTGCAGGGCGCACACATCACCAAGTTGATTAGAGTTAATTTTTATACAGACTGGGGCAATTGAAATCTACAGGATGGGTCATATAGTCTCATTTTGAATCATCATCTGAAGGAAAACCAAAGAGTGGGAAAGGAATGCTTGCTATAAAATAGCTCTGCCTTAAAATGCTTTACAAGCATTCTGGAAAAATAAAATTAGTTCCTAGCATGAATGTCTTCAGAAAAGACACTTATCTCATAAACGAATTATTTTTAGTCTGAGAATGGCATTTTAACTCAAAAAGAGAGACACCCGGTTTAATCAATATTCCTATATCCATTTGAGCTTTCGTGCTCATCCAAGTTGTTGATTTCAGACTCATCAATCCTGTATTATTTATGGGAGGGCATGTTATCATAAAACAAGCCCAAATCTTATGGCTTTCTGGCTTTACTGTTGTTTTATAGGTCTGTCAATGCTCTTCAAAACATTGGCTGAGGCTTGTTAAAAAAAAATCTTTAATGTTGTCTCTTAGGTCATTTTAAATTGAGCACAAATCTCGAATCCTGTTAAGCCATGTCAGGTATATGGGAAATTCTGCTGGGGAACATGGGTCTAGTTTGCTAACGGTGCTTCCCCCAATGGTTAGCCTTCTAGAGGTGCCTTCAACTCCCAAAGCCTCAGGTATATTGAGGGTGCGATTCCCAGACTTTGGAAGGGTTGGGAAGCAGGTTGATGTATGGCATACAGGTAATTCTCAATGTTGCTTAGGGAGCATTCAAAATTATAACGGAACTCCAAAAAAGGGACTCTGATCCGAAGTTCGAAGATTCAAAGCAAGATAAATTGAGGTGAATATTCAATGTTCTCAAGTATGCTTGATTTGAGGTGATATCCCCTCTTTTCAACCATTGCCTTAAGCTCCGCTTTGCAAGGCTCATCCTAAATGCAAACACCTGGACAATTACATCTACATTTGGTTTTTAACACAGTTCATGGCTGTCAGGTTTTCTTTGCCTGCGTCAAAGAAGTGATGCAAAGTTTCAAAAATTTTTTTTCCAAGGAAGTTCCTGGAGTTTCAATTTCTGCTGACAGTTCTTGCTTTTCACCACTGGATGGGACTCTTCCAAAAAGAGAGAGAGAGAGAGAGTGAAAAAAAGAGGCTTGTTTGAAAAGAAACAGACGTCAAATAACATCTGTAGCAGGGGCAAAACCTAGCTGGGGTGTGTGTCTCTGTGATGGGTTTGTGTGTTTGTTTTGAATGGCAAACAACAACAAAAGGATGATGCTTAGACTGTAGGGATTTAGTTAGGCTTTCTTCCTCCCTTCCTCCTATTCTTCTTCCTCCCTTCCTCCCTTCCTCCTGCCCAGTCTTCTTTCTTTCTTCTTCCTTCCTTCCTTCCTCCTCCCTCCCTCCTTCCTCCCTCCTTCCTTTCTTCCTCCTTCCTTCCTTCCTCCTTCCCTCCATCCCTCCCTCTCATTCTTTTCCTCCCTCCCTCCCATTATTCTTCTCCTCCCTCCTCCTCCCTCCCTCCCTCCCTCCCTCCCTCCCTCCCTCCCTCCCTCCTTCCTTCCTTCCTTCCTTCCTTCCTTCCTTCCTTCCTTCCTTCCTTCCTTCCTTCCTTCCTTTCCTGCACAGAGTTAATCAAAGCTTTAATTTCTGTTCAATGCTGCTGGAAATCTTCACTTGACTCAGGGGAGCCTCTCTTGGCTTTCAGATAATGGTTGCATAATATATGTGTTGTTTTTTTAAAATTTTGGAGGAAAACAGCTGACGCATCCATTTGCATATCAACAGCCAATCTATGAATCATCTTAATGGATGTATTTGTATTCTGGGGTCATCGGAGGAGGCAATTCATCCTTTGCCTAAAAACCTCTGACGACAGAAAAGCAGATCCTTGAGTTTTAGCAGGTATTATGGGCTGTGTCAGGAAGAAAACCAATGGTTTCAACGTTTTGTGGGCAATTTGACAGGATTTGGGAATCGTGGTGACGTCCATTGCTCCAACTTTTCAATGGGGCTTCGCACAAATCAGGAATGGAAAAATATAAGCAAGGACAGTCTTTTAAAAAGCAGGGAATTTGGGTTAAATGGAATGGGATGTATCTACTCTGAGAGGTTTGTGGGAACGAAGAACCTAGATTTAGCTTCAAAGCGCATGAAGGGAAATTAAACTCACTCAATGAAGGGGAAGAAAAGTGGATGAAAATTAGATTTCTTACACTCCATTTTGCTGTTTCAAGAGATTGGTCTGTGTTTTGGTGGCTTTTTATGTTTGTAATAATTTTATTGAAGTTTACAGATACTACAAAAACTAATATTATATGTCTGTCTCGCTATTCTATCTATCTATCTATCTATCTATCTATCTATCTATCTATCTATCTATCTATCTATCTATCTATCTATCTATCTATCTATCATCCATTATAACTCTGTCTGTATCTGTTGTCTACTTACCTTGTATCTATCTTCTGTCCGTCCATCCATCCATCCATCCATCCATCCATCCATCCATCCATCCATCCATCCATAGAAAATAGAATAACGAGGGAAAGGTCTTGGAAGTCTTCTAATCTAATTCCCCTATGAGTAGGAGACCTCCTCCTCCCCCTCTTCCCCTCCTCCCCCTCCCCCTCCTCCACACACACCCCACTCCCTTCTAGCACTGATGCTGTTCCCTAGTTTGGGTCATGAAACGTCTGCAAGAAAACCACCAAGCTCAGAGAGCACCAAGGAGTCCTCCTTTCAACCTTGAACTACAAATATTCTCCTTTATTGTTGATCCTGTGAGATTGCCTTCTATTTTATTTTGGGATGTTTACGGGTGTGTATTGGAGCTGTGCCTTCAGTTTCTTATTTAATTCTGGTTTTATTCTCTCCAAAACTCGATGTATTTGCTTTGCGATGGCTGTGAAGTTTTTCTGCTTGATCAGTGCACCGAGCTTTGGTTGATTAACTGAGAGCTGCAGTTTTAATTCAGGGTCCTGATGGGTACAATATTTTATCCTTGCTGTTGCAAAGTTGCATGTATGGATTATTATGTCCTGATGGATTTGGTGTTTTATTTTTACTGTTACACAGTTGCACCGATGGGTTATTTCAGTATGATGGACACATTTTTTTTCTTGCTGTTACAAAATTGCATTGATGGATCATTGTAGCAGTGAAAGAAAAATGTTTATGGATCCTTGTTCTTTTTTTTTTTATTGCAAATTGCAATCCATACTTTTCAATAATTACTTGATAGGTCAAATATGTAGGGTATGGATGGTTAAATTTGGATGTAAAAATGATGGCGATTTGCTACTTTTTTTATCTGGGAGAGTATAACTGAGAAGTAGAGATCGGAGGGAGTAAAAAAAAAAGCAGATATAAAACTGACTTGAAGATATATAATATGTCTTGGATGAACATCAGAAGAAGTTGAGAACATCAGAAAGCCACGTGGCAAATTATCCAAGAGCATCCTGTCTGTTTGGCTCAAGAAATATATTCTCTGAAGGTCCTTGGACCAGGGAAGCCAGACAGGGATTTGGGTGTCTTCTCCATCACTTGATCAATAAATAAATAAATAAATCTCCCTTCCAGAGTTGGATGAAACCACTTTGGGCCATGGGCAGTGGAAGACCTATCAAGTAAGCTTGATAAAATTGAACTGTGCTGCATACACCAGAGGATTTGCTGATCGCCTTCACTCTCAAAACCGATTGACGGTTCATGACGAACCAAATAACATTGCTGAGGTTCTTAGGAAGTGGCTAAGACCGGAGAAAGGAAGTGGGGAATGAGACAAGGAGAAGGTCTTTAGGAAGGGCAATTGCTGTGGTTAGTGATGCAACATCTCCAGAGCGGTGAAATCTTGTGGAATTGAGGGGATGCGATTTGCTCTTTGGGGCTTGAAAAATGCCCTGGGACCTTCAATCCAGGGGTTATTTGAGTAGTTCTTCTAGCAAGATCCCTTACCGTTTATTTGTAAGGACAAATATTTCATGTTATTCATAATTTGTTTTGTGTAGTGTTTTATATTGGTCTTTAAACTCTGTCTATTCATATCTATTCATATCCATCCATCCATCCAGAACTCCATCTCTCTCTCTCTCTCTCTCTCCATCCATGTATCCCTATGAAGAAGACTGCCTGCCTATCTCCCGTACCATTTTGGATTGCACCATCTATCAATATATTCCTTCCTTCCTTCCTTCTTTCTTTCTTTTCCTTCCTTCCTCCTTCCTTCCTTCCTTTTTTCTTCTTTCTTTCTTTTCCTTCCTTTCTTCCTTTTTCAGTTTAATCTCAGTTATTTAGTGATCTCTTCCTCCTCCTCTTCTCCCCCGGGATGGTTCATTACAATCCAATAAAAACAAATGAAATACCAATATACAAACCTATTCAAATGACCCCCTAATTTTAATTTGACGCTATATAGTTTGTAACTATGGTAAGAATCCTTTTGGATGGGTTTTTAACATTCAGAAGGCGAAATATGTTTTTTTTTTACCCACCTGAATTTTATTTATGAAACATTTTAAAGCCACTCAATAGTTGTAACTCTCTGGGTGGTACAATAAAACACACTAAAAATACCATTAAAATAGAAACACATACAGTAAAACGAAATAAAATGGAAACAGCCGACCAGCTAGACAGTAGCAAGATGTTAGTTCAACATTATTACATTTTTATGTTTAAATATTTTATGGAAATACCACTCTGCATCTTCCTGGGGGTAAGTTATTTTGTAATTATTATGGCCATTATTTTTCCATTCCAGCTTTTGTGCAACTGATTTATTTATCCCTCAAGCCCAACCCAGCAAACCAGTGAAATCTACCGGAAGCCTAACTTTGCTACGATTTCTAATTTCACATCTCTGTTACTAATCATTGGGTTGTCTTTTTGTTGCTGTTGTTTTTTGCAGAAGTTGTAAATATTTGGATCTACAGCTTATGTTCTTTCCTCCAAATTCAAACCGAATTGGGCACTGCAAGAGATCACATGACCTTGGGACCCAGCGACGGTCGTAAATATGAACCAGTTGCCAAGGACCTGGATTATTATTATTATTTTTAAAAAAATTACATGTATTGTTTTTATCTTAGAGAATAAAATACGGAACAGTAAAACAAACAAACAAACAAAACAAAACAAAAACGCCCATTCAACCCTAACAAAAATAACAAAAAAAAATTAGTGTACAAAAAAAGAAGAAGAAAGGAGTCAATTGAATTTAACATTTAACATGTAGGACCCAGCCTGGCTTAGTGCTGAAAGAAAATAAAACACAATAAATTTTCTGCCCCTTTTACATTATATCTATATCTATCTATCTCTATCTCTACCTGTCTCTCTGTGTATCTATCTATCTGTCTTTGTCTCTCTCTGTCTCTCTCTCTCTCTGTCTCTCTCTGTTTGCCTCTCTCTCTATCTGTCTCTCACTCTCTCTCTGTCTGTCTGTCTTTGTCTCTCTCTGTCTGTCTGTCTCACTATTTGTCTCTGTCTCTCTTTGTCTGTCTGTCTGTCTGTCTGTCTGTCTGTCTGTCTGTCTGTCTGTCTGTATTTGTGTCTGTCTGTCTCTCTCACTATCTGTCTCTGTCTCTCTTTGTCTGTCTGTCTGTTTGTCTCTCTCTCTCTCTTTATCTCTACTTACCTACCTCTGTCTGTCTATCTATCTATCTATCTATCTATCTATCTATCTATCTATCTATCTATCTATCTATCTATCTATCTATCTATCTATCTTCTAAGAAAAAAGAAGCCAACAGGTTGAGCTAAACATTACGCTGATCTTCAAATCCCTCTGTTTAACCCTCTGTCGTCATATTTCGCGCGTAGAAAGTCCCCAAACGGTTCCCAGTTCCTTACAGTAGCTCTCTAATCCATCCTCTCCAATCCGAGAAGTTAACTTGGCCACCTCTGCTGATCCAGTCCATTTCAAAATCCATCCTTCAGTGTGTGTGTGTGTGTGTGTGTGTGTGTGTGTTCCGAATTTTGATCACATGACCACAGGGAGGCCCGCCACAGTCGTACGTGTGAAAGGCAGCCCTAAGTCACTTTCCCCCACCTGCCCACCCGGTGCTGTTGTCACTTCGAACGGTCATTAAATGAACCGTTTTAAGTTGAGGATGACTTGTGTAGAGAGTAGGCCATCTGGAAGCCCGGCCTGGGTCCAGCATGTGGGCTTCCAAAGAGTTGTGGTCTTGTAGAAACAAAACGTTCGACCGACGTCTCCATGAAGTCGCTCCCAAGAACCCCAAAGTATTTCTCCCCCCCTCCCTGCCCCAACCAATCCTGGCTGGTTTCACTTAACGCGCCGCGCCTTTCAACACAACCGGGTTACTAGAAAGCGAGTTTAAGTAGGTCAAAGCATCTTTTGGGTGCTTTCTGGGTTTTCCTGCTGCTTGGGAAGAAAGGGGAACGTGTACAGTTTTGGGGTGTGTGTGTGTGTGTGTGTTCCTTGTGGCATCTGCATCGGAAAATCATTTGTCGAAGCTGTGGTGGGTATTCGTTGGGCTTCCTCTTCCAGCTACCCTCTTGATGCGGATAGTTCTCGACTTAGAGACTGGCATTAAGTGAAGCAGTCATTAGCTGAGCTGCATGCCACTTTGAACAGTCACTAAATGAACCATCGTAAGTCAAGGACCGCCTGTATACCTTTTGGGCTGAAAATCCACCAAGGTGATTCTCTCTCTCTCTCTCTCTCTCTCTCTCTCTCTCTCTCTCTCTCTCTCTCTCTGTTTCTCTCTCTTTTTCTCTCTCTCTGTTTCTCTCTCTCTCTCTCTCCTCCCTCCCTCCCTCCCTCCTCTCTCTCTCTCTCTCTCTCTCTCTGTCTTCCTTCCCAGTTTCTTTTAACTACCCTAGAAACAACTTTGGAAGAATCTTAGCTCCTCCTTGCTCAACTCCCATCCAGTCCTGGGATTTTTCTTTTTCTTTTCTTTTCTCCCTTCGGATGCAATTTGATCTTCGGGGCCTGTTCCTCTTTTCATGGAACCATTAACTCTTCCCTCTCCGCGTTGCAGAGAACTTTGGGAAGAGTTTTTTTTTCTACTTAGAAGGGTGGCTTACTGGTTTATTTCCTTTTATTTCAAGCATTCTCAGCTCTCGTAAGATGCTCCAGGCCACGTACTGGGTAATATGGGTTAAAATAAATGCACGGAGACGATAAATTAAAACCAAAAAAGTCATATGTTGTAAATACTTCGAATTCTCCCGTCTTTTTCAGATGAACTGTAGAGGGCTGCTGTGCTGTGTGCATGTGTGAGTGACTGTGGTGTGTGTGTGTGTGTACTTCTCTTCTTCCAACAAAGCCAAGGCTTATGATCTGCTATAGGCTTTTTAATCAGTGGAAAGGCTTGTGAATGTTCCATCACTGGAGGTTTTCAAGAAGAGACTGGACAGCCATTTTTTTCTGAAAGAGATAGTCCTCGACTTACAACGGCTTGTTTAGTTACCGTTCAAAGTTACAAAGGGACTTATGACCATTTTTTTTCAGACTTAACGACCGTTGCAGCACCCCCCCATAGTCATGTGATCAACATTCAGAGTCTTGGCAACTAGTTCGTGTTTATGACCGTTGTAGTGTCCCAAGTTAAAATTGGGTTAGTTATGTGCCTCGACGTACGGCCGTCATAACTTGCAATAGAAATCCCAGGTTCCATTAGGGTCATAAGTCTAGCTAGGACAACCTCTACACTGTAAGTTGGTGAGTTTGTTTCAGAGTTACTTGATCTGCATTGCAGACCTCCAGAGCAACACTAGATGGTGTCAGAGAGCAACAGAAAAGCTCTAAATTTTGCTGCCATCTAAGGGTTCTTCAGGGCATTGCATCCTAGTATAAAATTGGATTTTATTCAGAGAGTAAAATAAGAGTTGCCATTTTTGCATCGCTACCAAGCTAAAGGTCACAGATTTCATTCTGGTGACTCACATCCAGCCCGAACCATGTAAAACCATGGTCAAATCCTGGCTTGGTTCGAATCCTAGCCTGGCTGTGGGCTAAGGTAAAATAGGTATATAAGATTTAATGCTTCCTTCAGGAAGACCAACATAGACAGGTTAGCATCCTTGGATTTCTTTGAGGGCTGCATGTTGTGTGAATCCAGCAACTGTGTTACATTAGCCTGGATTTGGACCCATCTTTTCCTACTTAAAAAAAATAAATGAAGTTGTGCCTTTCTCCTTTGGCTTTCTGTCTCCTCCTCTTCCAGATTGTTTTTCCCACCACACATAGTTTCCTTCCCCAAATACAACTGGTATGTATTTATTTGAGCGAGAGGTTTTTCAAATAATACCTCCCCCTCCAAACAGCATGTTAAGATAGAAAACACACTTGCTGGTGCCTTAATGAGATCATGATTGTGTCTGCAGTTGAAGGGTGTGCTTGCAGACCTGCGTTTTCTGCTGCGAGACCCTCATTCTCTCAAAGATGAGATTGTGTATGACCTGGGTTGTCTCCCCATGGCGCTGGTCATCTACTAGATGTTGGAAGTGGGCCCAGCAACCATCTGCTGAACCTCTGTTGGGAGTAGATGTTTGAGTTCAATGGAGCTTCCCTTGATAGACGCATATGTGTTCTCTTCAATCTAAGATATCCTCCAGGGGTTTTGTCCTCCAGCCAGTGAGGAGGAAAAATGGCCAAAATCTTAACCTTCTCGCCTCCAAGAACTCAGGAGGTATCAGTGTTCCGGCCTCAAACCTCACAAGCTTTGGAGAGCCAAATGTTGTATTCGAGGTCCACCATTTTCCCTGAAGTCTCCTTAGAAATGAGTGAAGAATATGCAAGATTCTGGTCCTTTTGTCTATTTTTTTTTTAAATCAACAATTTAATTTGGTGGTTTCTGAAGGTGTGATGACCCAAAGGGCACATAGGCAACAAAGTCAAATAAGCAAGAAGTGTCACTTTAATATCTCCAACTTTGCCCCCAATGTCTAGGTTACCTTCGGCTGGAGAAAAAAACACTCCCAAGAACAACCTTTAAGTGGAGGAAATTCAGTCCGAAAACAAAGTACATATAAACTGTAAATAAAAATCTACACAAACCACTCTGCAGTAAGTAACTTGACAGGGCAGGAGAAGGAATTGCAGCCTTGAAAGGCCAGTAAAACACACACAGTTGGGAAGACGCCAGGAACCCAAATAAGCCTCCATGATACCAGATAATTCACAATTTGCTCCCAACAATTTGCTCCCAACAACTTTGCTGTGTGCAGTTTCCCTTTTTAAACACTGTTCCCAGGTGTGGCTAATGAAGGGAATCAGGGCCCTTTCCTCTCCCGTAAGCCACGCAACCCACGTTGCTCCCTTCCCCGTTCCTCCCTGCGTGCCCTAGGATGAAGAGGGGGTGGGCCTGGGTCTTCCTCTGAATACTCAGCCAGGACTGTACCCTTCCCCGGTTTCCTCCCTAGCCAATGGAGCCACACTCCCACTCCCTGTCATGTGTTCGACCCCCCCCTCCAAATCAGAGGGCATCTTCTCTACATTGTGGGCTCTATGGGTCTGCAGCATTTGAGGACAAGAACAAAGAGGGGGAAGAAGGGAGAAGCAACCTAAAACTAAGGAGAAATTTCCTGATGGTGAGAGGGATTAATCAGAGGAACGGCTTTCCTTCAGAAGCTGTGAGTGCCCCATCCATGGAAGTGTTCAAAAATAGATTGGACAACTATTTGATGGGGATGGTATAAGGTGTCCCGCCTTGAGCAGGACTAGAAGACCTCCGAGGGCGTCTTCCAGCTCTATGGTTTTACGTTTGATGTTTTAAACTGTTTGATGAGTTGAGGAA